>NW_027155165.1:0-49897 GCF_002600585.1 Cystoisospora suis | reverse complement strand
CCGAGAGTCAGTTTGAACACCCGTCCGCCAGTCTGCTCCTCTTCAGGCACCTGGTCTCGCCGCAGCTTCACCTCGGTGAGTGTTGAGTTGGGAACCAGCTCGCCGAGCTTCTGCGGGCTTTTTGTGCAGACACGATTCCCTGTCCTGGCTGGTGGCTCGAAAACTGAGACTCTCTGCAGCTCGTCCGGAGACAGCCCGTCTCCCGAGGAAGGGGAGTCTTCAACTGGCTCGAGAGTTGAATTTTCCGGGCACTCGAACTGAAAAACCGCATTCGCGCCTTCTACTGTGCCGCTGACGCCTGAAGCCGGGTCACTACATTTGTGAATCTGGACACTTCCGCCAGCTGAGACAGCTCGCATGTCTCTTTGAAGCGGGCCGGGTTTCGCGAGGACGTACATGGAGGCCGAAACGCAGAAAAGGGCGCCACTGACAACGGCGGTAACCCGCCGTTCACCGAGAATCGACTTCATTGGGACTTCCGGCTACAGTGGGACAAAGTGAATTCAAACGGTGCTCTCCGTGAGAGTCAAGAGGGGAGGTCGGCAGAAGTGATTCACACTTGCTGCGTAGTTCCCTTATGACATGGTGCACATTACACACAGCGGTTTCCTGGGGGAGCGGGTGCGATCTGTGGGGCTGTGGGCGCAGTAGAAAAACGGAAGGTTGTTTACTCCTTCATATGGCTGCAACAAAAAAGAAAACAAAGAGTGTCCTAAGATGCGTTTGTCGTGGTTTGTGACTGTGCATGATAGCATGATGTAGCCTCATCGGTAGTGGCAGCACTGCGCCGCTGCATACCAGAAAAGAAAGACCAGATTCATGAGATTAACCCGGTGTAATGTCGCTAGGCGTTGCTCAGTTGGGACTCAGTAGCTGTAACAGTTGCTACGGCTGACGGGGCCCNNAACAACCGTCACGGAAAGAAGTAGGACACTCAACAGGTTCTTTGTTCAAGATTCCCATCGGTGTGTGTGCTGCCCTGCTGCACGTCGACCACATGAGAAGGCAGTATAGACAGAGAAATTCATCTTTTCGATGAGTTAAGAGACCTGCAGTCGGGGAATTTTGCTGTCGCGGTCTGTGCGATACCGTACTGCTAAAGAGACTTCGGCCTTATTGACGTACAGACACAGAAAATCTCGCCTCTACCGGGTATTCTTTCACGTACGTCCATGCCGAGGACGGCCCTGTTTCACTCAGGTAGACGCCACAGTCGCAGGCGGCGAAAAAAGTCACAGCCGCGTGCTCCAGACCACGCCAAAGCCAGAGCGTCAAACTGGTACTATAACGGGTCTTCCCGAGACACAGACGTGACGTCAGTGTATCAGTCAGCTGCCTTGAATCGAGTTTGCTTGCCTCCCCTACTCGGTCACGTGAGCGAAGGCGGTCGACGTTAGGGTTTGCACATGCGTCTCATGCTCTCTCTTCCCCAGCATTGTCTCCGCAATCCACCTAGTGTTCGGGGCAAGAAGAGAAATTTCTAGAGTGAGAAGCCACCCTTTTATTCTTGTGACACTCATGATAATTAATATCGCGACTGAGATTAAATGTGATTGAAGGCCAGAAGTCGTGTCGGCCGGTGTCCGTAATGGCATCTTCCCTCCTTGAACGCCTCTAGAACTGACGCAAGCGAGGGGTGTTTCTGAGCCCTTGTGTCTAGCACCCTCAGTAGCAGACGTTCGGGGAGGCGCGGCGAAAGCTCGAGGCAGTGATAAGATTGGATCGTGTCTCTTGCCTCCTTAGTCGGCAAGTCGTTCTCACCTGCAGATCTGTGGGGAGACTAACGTACAACAACAGGGGAGCAAGTGGTATTCCTACTGCCACTGCCAACCGTGCACCTTTGGCTGTATGGCTCTGTAGCCTCGGCAGCGAAGTGCTCTCTTTTGGATGCTTTGCGTCGTAAAGATTGCGCATAGAATTCGGCGAAGATAATCTCGTTCATGTCTTCGGGTAACCTATAGTGGTACTGGTCTTTGGAGTTCAGGCCGTCTCCCGCTGTCGCCGCAGCTTGCCG
The DNA here is from genome assembly GCF_002600585.1 of Cystoisospora suis. NCBI lineage: Eukaryota > Apicomplexa > Conoidasida > Eucoccidiorida > Sarcocystidae > Cystoisospora > Cystoisospora suis. The sequence goes on along the minus strand of NW_027155165.1, from coordinate 47,883 downwards.
CGGTGTTTATCCTACTTTCCTGGGAGGCATTAAACGCTACAGGTGCTCGTGAGCGATGTATTGCAATGCGACTTCATTCTACACTCTCCGTCCGACGCAAGATTGTATAGCGTTTCTCAAGGGAACAAAAAAGGTTGGAACCGAGAAAGAAGGTAAACAGAAGGAAAAGTAAACAAGTTTTGGTTCCCCCGACTGTGTGATGTTGTGGTAGCTGAGCGCCCATGGATACGTTCAAGAAACTCCGTTTCTGAACTGTGACCCAAAGAAAGTTCTATTTTAAGAAGTGTTATATAAACGACATGTGAACGCTTACAGTAGAGTGACAAGTGTGNNGAGTCGTACCAACTTTCACGCACTGTCTGCGAACACAGCGCGACCTTCGGCGAGATCAAAGCTTCCGTGAGAATCTATTTTTCGCTATCGCGTCCGCGCCGCCTCTGTTAAACAGAGAACGTGTCCAAGCTTTTGAAAAGGTACTCGGGTGAATACAAAAAGAAAATCCTCTGGAGTTTTGCAGATACGGGGTGACAGGAAGAATCGTGTCTTTAGTGGTCAAGAATGTAACTAGGTCTCCAATATCTACGTCATTCGAAGAGTAGAAAAGAAGTGGACAGCTGGTTTTGAAAACTGCTGTAGCGTGGGAAAAATCAGAGAGGTCAGTCTTCTGGGTAGCAGTGCGTGGCGGAGGACCTCCGGAACAACCATCTGGAGAATATGGTTGCTTGTCACCAAGCCGATGAATTATTGAGGAAGACCCCGACGCACAGGCCTGAGGCTTCTCTCTGCCCGAGCGCTGCTGGTATGGTCCGAGTGATTGCGAGTGTCGCTGGAGTGCATATCTTGTCCTGGCCCCGGAGCAGGCGCCTGCAATGGCTCGCGCCAGCACCGGACTGCAGCGACCTGTAGTGTCATTCCGTTTCATGTTGAGTGAAGATTCAGGAAGGGGGAGACCGAGCATGAGTGTGCCCTCACCCCACGCCCGTACGATGCAGCTGTGGGAGTCGGCCAGGAAGTACAATTCCCATCTGAGTCCTCCTCAGCGGATGCCCCAGCGGCCGCCACGGGGATAAGTTTCGCGGTACTGAGCATGTGACCTGAGGCACGCCTTTTCGTACAGTGCAAGCTGAGGTATGTTGTGTGGCAGATGAGTACCATCTGCCGAGGCCCGAAGCAGTGTTGTGTCTTTGGACTGGTTTCCGTTTCTACCTCTGGAACCACCCGTGGGCTAGACTGGCAAGACAGCAGCGGCGCCTGGGTAGGCAAGGAGCCAGCGCTCAACAAGAATGATCTTCGCTGTAACTTCACCACGACAAAGCAGTCATATATGGCTCTGTGGTCTAAGAGTAATGGTGATCTTTCATTTAACAAGAGCCGACCAGGGTACCGGATGCCGGGCGCTTCGAGGGGTGTAGAATGGGACTCGCTGCTGGGCGAGCCACGGCAACTCGGGCACCACCGTACCGGCAGTCCCCATAAACTGAACCACGAAAAACGTGGCGGCAGCGACTTTTGGGGACTCGAGCTTCCGGTAATGCGCTTGTTCCTTTTACTAACAGTGGGACTGCCATACCAGTCCGGAAAAGCTCGGCGTTCTCCGGCTGGAGTGCTTATTCTGCTCCGGTCCGTGAGCATGGGCTAGCTGCCTGTTCGGGCTCGAGCTTCATTCAACTGCTGACGAGTTCCAGGTCTCTTGATTTCCGTGTTAAAAGACCACACGAGCCTGGCACTGCGACTAAACGTGGAGCTGGGCGATGTTGTTGAAGCTAGCCCAACAATGCTTTAGAGATGGGGTGTTGTTGCCACCACACATCCCGCAACACTTAGCATTAGCCACCTCAGGACTGCGATCGCGGCTGCGCCAGATATCGGGGGGTGACCGATCTCTTCATCAGTCGACGGCGGTTGTGCTTGTTTTGCGGGCACCGTTATAGATACGTTGCACTTTGTTGGTTGGGTTCGGGATTCAGATGCGGGGGTGACGCAAGTGTAGCAGATGTGCCTTGCCTCATCTTGAGCCGCACCAAGAGTAAGTCTGAAGACTGTTTCTTTGGGCTGTGGCTCTGAAACCCCAGGGCTTCTTGACTCCTGCACGACCTCGAGACTGGAGTCAGGAACAAGCTGGTCGAGCCCCTGGCTGCTGGGCGTACACTCCACTGATCTGGCTGTTGGGGTGAAGACGTAGACTTTCTTCAGCTTGTCCTGGGTCAACCCCGAATCTTGGTTCCTCTGTTCTGCTTCCACTGGCTCGAGTTTTGAGTTCTGAGGACACTTAAATTGAAAAACGGTACCTGCGCCGTGCAGTGTGACTCCTGATTTTGGGTCGCTGCATTCGTGAGTCTTGACACTTTTTACAGGTAAATCTGTCCCGTTTTTTTCAAACGCATGTGCCCGCTCACCTTGAACAAGGTAGCACGCGGGACCGAAGAGGCAAAAGGCGACGACGCCGGCAACAGCAGCGACGCAGCGAACAACAGGGAAACTTCTCATTGTGATAAGCACCTGTGGAAAATTTGGGTGGATCAACGAGATTCTGTGTACCAGATTGGACGGCACGACAGAATAGTTTCACAGTCTGCTGCCAAGTTCCCCTCCTACATGGTGCCCCCTCGGCTTGACGGCTTTTCTGACGGGCAGCTGGAAGCTCTGTGGGGCCCTCCAAGGCAGACCGAACTTGCGGACTCCTGACTCCCCCGTCCACGCAGCATACGAGAGCGCCACAGTAGGCGCAGAGAGAATCAACCCGAGGAACGTTTTTTCTGTGAGTCCCGGAGACGTGCGATATCGAGGCGTTGCGGCTTCTCAAGAACACTTCATTGCGTCACCGTTCAGAAACCATCCAGTGCGCAAACTGCGGGCTGCATACCCATAAGCAGATTGCACCTTCGCCGGCTCGCGCCCTCCAGCGGCAGTAGGGATTGTTCAGTGTAAGCTCGGCAGCTCTCTCAGCTCCTGACGGCGCCCGCGTGCAAGAGAATCCAACAGCGAAATCAGCACCTGGCGACTCCTACAACAGGAAGCGCACACGAGTAGGCTGCAATAGTTCCTCTAGAGGCTTTCGTTACGCCCTCATAGTGAGTATCTCGGCTTTCGGGAATCTCGTAACCTGCCTTGACAACACCTACGCTGCCAGTAGAGTGAACTTCTGCAGGTCGAGAAACTGGGCCAGGTCCTTTGTACCTATGGGTGAGCGCGAAGATTCTGTCCTACCCACGATGAAAGTCTGGTTGGAACCATACGCATACGGCACAAAGAAATTCACGGCCTCCTGTTTGAAACCCAGCTGAAGCGACACGAAGACTCTGTTGCAGCTTTTTCGCTGTTCTCTGAGCACCTGAGGGAATCCTGTAGTCAAGCAGAAATCCGCACTGCGGTATCTCAGCTCCTTACGGCACCTCTTCTTGGGACCGGAGCACGAGCTGAGTGTGGCAGTGCAGTTAACTTTCCAGTCTAATTTGCCTTCATGCGTGGCTAGGTCTGCGAATGCCTGGTGGTCCAGGGCGGTGACACGGCTACTGAGATCTCATAGACCCGCGGGCAATGACAGCGCATTTCTCTCGAGCCAGTCCTTGTTTGCGAACAGACTGTAGTCAGCCAGTCTTTCCCATGAAAATCTTAGGCTAACGCATTTTGTTTATTTGGGGGCAGCTAGTGTCTGGGACTGCGTTGCTGCATGTAAGACGCCGTCCCCAGTTCCCCCCTCAAAGGGCCCCTAAAAAGCAATCCCCGAGAAACGGACCAAAGATTTATGGATACTGTTGCTTGTATAAATACCTCCCAATGGCGGTGTGAAAACTAACGTTACTCAAGAAGTTCTGAAGAGGTTCCAGTCAGAGGGCCTCGTGTTACCGAGGGTAGTGGGCGTGAAGAGGAGCCTTCGCAAACAGCGGCAAATCAGGGAGCAGAAATTCAAGAAGCACTTGGCTGTGGACACTCCACTACCGGCAGCAGTGCGCTACAGCAAGCGTGTCTAAGAACTGTGGAGCGAAACCATCTACCTTGGTGAAGCAGTGCTCCTGTTGCAAAAACAGCAAACGGACATCCCTCTTGCTCATTCCGGCAAACCTACGAAGACACGCGGTCCCCTTGTCTACGCGATAATCGGAGCCGTGGTAAGCCGGCTGCTACTCCCAGTCTGCGAAAAGGGCGCCTTCAGCCTGCTGAGCTGCGCAAGGGAGAGGGAAAAGCGCCACATGGAACTGCACTGCTACTGCTAGCCATTGGAGAATTCCACTTATTCCAGATGGTTTAGTAGTCCCCGTTGTGAAAGCTGAGAACCCTGCGAGCCTCGAGGTTGTTAAGTGACTACGTTTTGCGAAATCTTCCACAAGCATCTCTCTGCCGGAGCTGCAACGTTTCAGTTGCTCACCCAGTTTTAGCGAGCACCCAACAAACGTACCGGGATCCTTTCAAGGAGAGACCACCAGTTGCTCTGTGAGACAGCTTTCGGTGGCTTTCCTCCCTCTCACTCGGAGTAGTCGAAACCGGGAACAAAGGGCGAGACGCGAACGAATCACATGGACTCGGAAGGAGAATGCGCCTGCGAAGCTTCTGAAGCCGCTTCATTCACTGGACCACAGCAGCCCATGACGGGCTACTACTACGCGGAGAGCTGGGCGAAAGCTACAGTGCTGCCCCGAACAGAGGCACATGACACTGTCTCTCTCAAATAAGTCCAGTCAGGTTCCGTTTCGCCCCCATTTATCTTCGCTCTCTGCTGTTAGTACTCCCCTGAACGCCGTACGGTTGTGCGGGTGCTTCTCTTTCTTGCTGATGTAGCTCAATGGTTAGAGCCACTGATTTGTAATCAGAAGGTTATGAGTCCAGATCCCCATATCACTTAATTGGATTTTATTGAATTTTTTTTTTGCGAGTGGGAAAAAAAAAACTGTACAAAACAGAAGAAAGTGGTAAAAGATGCAAGGGAAAGACTTCTGGGTTCCCGCGGTGGTCGCGAGGTTCAAGGTTACGGTTTACGGCACACGGTAGGGGTTGATTTTACTGGGAATGGTGCAGAATCGCCCTCGATCCTACGGCGTATCTTGGCACTTTATTCCGTGGTGGGTGAAGACGGAGGTCGTGAAACGAATCAAGCTCTGCGCAGTTTCTTTCGTCGTCGAGTCGATACATTCAAGAGAGCATCGACGCTCTTCATCGATCGATGTGAGTACGTACACGCTTGTTTGTTGTCCGACAGTCCCGCGTCAAGTTTCTCCGGGGACGTACAGACCGACCTGATCTTTCCTGTGTACAGGAAAGTACCTGAAGAACCTCAAATGACAACTGCGGAAGGTCTTTGTGCTTTTCCTTTTGTTCATGAACCTTCGCCGAGTTCGTAGACACCGATGTCTTCCATCACCCGGCATACGCGTGCTTTTCTGTCCGAAGGCTCTTTTTTTTCCCTGGATGTACCGCCTCGCCGTAGCTGCCCTGCTCTTTCGGTACTTCTTGGCTTTTGTATTTTACTTACCTCTTTCGGGAGAGCCGAGGAACTTTTATACTCGTTACGCGAGAAGGAAGAAGTAGGTATTCTCTCGTTTCTCCCGGCGGAGTAGCTGCGGCTGAGAGCAATTCTAGAATTCCTTGTTGACAGAAAGATCCAAAGTAATTTTTTTTTGTCAGCTTTATTTTTCGCGTCTTGATTCTGTCTTCGCCACTCGACCGTCTGGAAAAAGAAGAGAGGAGTCAAAGGAGAGAAAGTGAGATGCCACAGACTGTGATCTACGGTCAGCAAGCGAGTGGTCTTCTCGTTTTCTGTCTTGTTGCTTCCTCGTGCTTCCGCATGTATCGGCAGGCAATTTTCCCCCTCTCTCATAGTAGGCTTCCGTGTTCGGTGGTTCTTTGTTACGTTTCTGACCAGGACTTCCTCCTTTGGCTTGACTCTGTGAAAAGGAAGACAGTGGCTATGCGTTTTGCCCCCGAGATGTGACGCTTGGCTTCTTTCCGAGCCGGAAAGTTGAAAGACCCTTTTCTTCTTTTAGTCTTGCTCGTTGTATGGAATTCATAAGTCCTTCCTATCTGTAGTCGGCTGACAAACTTTCTCGTCTTCCGTCCCCTCTTCCGCCGTTCCCTCAAGACAAACGACCTCATGACATGGAGAAAGAAAACTTCTCGATCTCTCTTGTTTCCTTTCTTCGTTGTTTCTTTGATCTGCTCTCTTCTCTCTGGTTTCCGGTAAGACAAAGAGTACCAAAGATGAAGAAAAGAGTATAACACTTCAGTCATTTGCGTCCAACAAGTCTCGATCATCGTTCTTTCTCGAAAGGAGAGAGGAATGGAAGCACCTAAAAGCTCTCCTTCTCCAGAAAAAGAACAAGACAGAACGGAAGCACCTCAGAGCTCTCCTACTCAAGAAGAAAAGCAAGACAGAAAGGAAGCACCTCAGAGCTCTCCACAAGAAAAAAAGGAGAAAGACAAGATCGATAGCAGATTTATCCCGCCAACTTCCTCTCAACGCATTGATCCTGATCGAGATGCCAGTCTCTTTAATCCTCCTTACTCTCCTTATCGACTACCTCAGAAAACCTTTCCCTCCAGACAGCAAATGTTCGATGCGGTGACATGTAAGTTACGCAAGAGTTTTGCCAGTCTGTTTCTTTTCGTTTTTCTCCATTTACCGTGGAACGTACAGTATATGAAGTATAATTCGAGGAGTGAAGCCGTATATCATGGGAGAGAGAGATATCTAGGCGGAAAAAAAAAAGGATACGTGCTTATCGCGTTTGTTTAGCGTCTCGACCACTGAGATTTGCATGCGTGTGGATGTATAGAGAAGAAAGAACCAAACTTCTATGGCTGACCAGGTCACTACACACGTCTCCATATGTGGGGATGTAGCTGTGTATGTCTACGGTGTCTAGCTATCTGTACATGCGTGTACGTACGATCTCTACACCGTTCAGCGTGTGTGTTCCTGTGTGTCTCCGCCGTGGTGCCGGCATCGGCGTGCTTGCTATAGATGGATAGATAGACGACATGTAACAGCGTGATGTGTACATCTCCTCTAGAGCAAATACAATGTGGATGTACGCGTGGTGATAGTTGTAGCCGTGCCCAAACAGAAACAGAGGTGTTCGCGTTATTCTTCATACAGACACCTCCATGTACATACACGTCTTGACATGTTAGTACGCTGGTTCGTAAGACATACGTATGGTCGAGTCCGTGTGAAGATGTGTATGTACACAAGTCCGCAATCACGTAGGCCTTCTCCTCCTCTACATTCACTATTACTGCTCGTGGGAAGCCTACACTCCTGGTGAGAGACACAGGTGTATATGTCCACGTAGAGATATGTTTGGAGGTATATATATATATATGATGTGCATAGATATGTAAGTAAGTGAGGCAAGCGTACATCCTCAGAGGATAAGATTCATGGCTGCTGTCTTCACTTGCGTATCGTGACCTACATCGAGGAGAAGGTGAAGAAGAAGAAGAAGAGCCATCTGTTTTTCAGTTGGGGTGTCTCTACACTTTTCTTCTTCATTCGGGTCCCACACTCCGACGACTTATAAAGCGAGTGTGTTGTGCCAGTCGGTTTGCTTCTTGAGGTGTTGGCAGTCCTCTGTCTCTTGTCTCGTTGGATGTGTTTTGTTTCTTTTCACTCGCATATAAGCCGGCGATATTGAGAGGTGCCGAGAGCTAAGGAGGTGGTGGAACATTCCCATCTCCACGAAAGCCCAGCCGTAAGAGGGAGAGACTAGAGTACCTGCCTTTCTCCTCTTTTTCTCTGCTGCTCTCTAATCTTTTGCTTCCTTGCTGTGCGTATCTGTCCGGTAAATCTCTCTGCTTTGCTTTGAAAGTTCGTCCCTCTCTTCACGGCTCTTCTCTCTTGGGTGCTGGTCTTTTGAGTGTCACCCACAAGAAACACTCTCATTCTGTTCACTCCTTGGTCTGTTCTCGGAGTGGCTTCTCTCGAAGCATCTTCAATCCTGTCTACTTTACATATCTCCTTGTTTTTTTTATTTATCTCGTATCTTTCTTCCTTTCTCTCTTCTACCCTCTCTGCTTTCCCCTCTGCCGCTGTCGTCGTCTCTTGTTTGTTTATATCACTTCATCTCCCTGCCTCTCCCTCATACCTTCGAGCTCCCGTAGACGTAGACCGATTGATGCTGTCAAACTCTTTCTCGACACGTAGACTCTTGGACATTATCAGATCTTCTCTTCTCTTTGTGGTTAAATCGCCCCTTTGCTGGGCGTACAACCAGTGTTTATGCGGTAGCCTTGTCGACACGAGGTGATGTAGGGTGGATCGTCTCCGATAGAGATATACTGCTCACAATGGAGAAAGAAGAAAAGGGGCTTTCTTCCGGTCGCGTCTTATCGGGGTTGACTCCTTCTTCGTCTTCAACGATCTTTCTACGCGGCCGAGCTATCTGTGTAGAGAGCATCTATGTTTTCTAAGCAGAGCTGGGTAATACCTGTAGATATCTCACTTCCGCACATACACACAGGTGCAAGGGTATCGACAGCCTGTCAATCTCTATAACACGATATACGTACATGTGTATGGATGGATGTTGTGATGTTATGTATGTATGTAACACAACAGTGTGTTCGGCCTCTTCGCCGTTATTTCTTCGACACTTGAGTTAGGAGAAGGCAGGATATTGCGAAGAACAGCTAGAGTAAGAATGAAAGAAACGGAAGGGGCGCGCAATGCTTTTACATTCAAGCTGCAGGTTTCTTGAGGCTCAGGGGAACAGGTAGTCTAGACAGAGAATCACTCATGCATAATACCAGCGTACTAACTCTCGACAAGTATACGCCTCAGTAGCAGTGCTCCTTGTAGGATGTACTGCAAAAGTAATCCTAGTAGGATTACGTATCGACTCCAAAAGCCGACAAGAGAGCGACGTATCTTGTCTCATTCAGCCGTCGGTTAGAGAAATGACTTCTTGAAGAAATCTCTCGCTTTTTCTTATTTAGTTTTTCTTTGTCTTGCTTGTTTGGTTCTCTCCTTCAAGAGGCTATGGAGATATCTTCACTACACTCCAGCTTGCTTTTATTACCGGACAAGAAACCCTAGCAAGCCTTCTACTAGCCGATTCTTTCACAGATGTCTTCATACGATCTGAGCCGTCTGGGAGGACCTGTCTTATGGTCGCAGCGTATCATGAGGTATGTGTTTCTTTCTCTCTATTCGCCTTGACGGGAGAGTGATTGACTTACATTTCCATGCTACTTCTGTCTTTTCGTGTGTATCTCTATACGTGCATCTATTCCAGCTGAGATCATAAACAAAGTGTGTTGTCTAGCAAAGAAACAAACACACCTAATTGAACGGAGATGAAGTCGTGCCCCGCGTATGAGTGTATAACGCTCGACTGCCGGTCTCCGTGCGCTATACTTCTCTCCTGGCCCTCGGGTACGAAGGCCATTCTCTCGTTCGTAAACTCGAATGCGCACGGTTCACTCAATTCAAACCGCACTCCGTTCCTCAGCGAACCATGCTTGCTTCCAGTGGTTCGTCACGACGTGATGCGAGGTATTCTCGAAAGAAGGGTGATACTTTCTTCTGTATTCTAGCCGTTAAGAACCTGTTTGCCTAGGTCCGAGATCGTTTGTAGTCGTAATTACTTATATTTATGAGGGCTCCTGCTTGAACGCTTGTATACATGGGAAGTGAGGTGTATACACATGCTCTGTCTAGGCTCGGTTTTCAGAAGGCGGTCACAAGTGTGAAGTGCGTGCATCTAGTTAGATATCCTCATGAATTTGCGTGTGTCTTCTTGGCTTGGTTTTTCGTAGAGAGATCATATGTGTTTGTGCAGATACTCTACAAAGGGGGGACAGAAGTAATCCGAGAAGGTGGCTGCTCTCTGTATCTCTCATCTTCTTCAGTTTTCCACTCTCCTGTGGTGTTTCTTTCTAGTGTTCTCTTGGTCTTCTGAGTCTCTTGCTCCAGCGAGTGACCAAGGGAAGCTTTGCGGCTATCAACGCGGTCGATTCTGCAGGGAAAACGGCACTTGATAATGCTGTGCCTGATGGGAAAGGTAACAAAACACAGTGTTTGCTGTTTTTTTCTTCGTATCACCTGCTTCTTTAATCTGAGGAGATGCGTGTGTCTTCATGCATGCGTCTCCGTACATTCATGAGTGTTTATGTACGTCCGCATGCACCTGCGCTTGGAACGCGAAAGCAAGCAACATCTGTTAAGAGGTATTGTGCAAGACATTTTCCAGTCTCCCGTCGTACCCAGACATGGAATCTGACTGGTCAATCGGTTGCTTGCCAGACATGTGTTCTCCTTCTACACTTTTCTTCTTTTCTTCCTATCACGTTCACCTCGGTTTTCTTTACTCTCCTCGTCGCTCATATCATTCCTCTTTCTGTTCATCATTCAGTGAAGAAGGGGCGTTTAACGCCTCACTGTCTCCGAGTCTTTGTGGTCTCCTCTCGTGTGGCTCGGGTAGCATGTGCCTCTTTTTCTCATTCTCCTCTCCTTCGATTCTCATCCTCTTCCCAGTCTGCCACCTTAAACTGTCACGCGCTCACTGCCTCTCTACAAATGAGTGTAACCCGTGCATACACAGACACCTATATCCTTATCTGCACACCCATCCTACTGAGCTAGTCCTGTAGAACGACGTATAGATATGTATTTGTAGGGTTACTGTAAATGGCCTTCTCGTGTGCATGGTTGTCAGATGTGCCTTTCCTTGCTTGTCTTCTTTCGGGCTTTCCATTTTGTACTTCTTTTTCTTTCTCAGGTGCGTTTTGGCATTCGTTTGTTTCCTCATCCCGTTCATCTGATCTCACTCGTTTTTCCTTCATGTTCTTTCTCCCTTTTGTTTTCTTACCTTGCCGTCATCTGTATGATGTTTCAGCATATCGCTTGCTAAGGCGATACGGCGCCTTGCATGGCGCGGAACTTCATTTGGAGAAGTCTCTTTTTGGTGGTATTCGAGCCTTCTCGTTTTCATCTTTCTTCTCACCTGAAGCATCAACGGCTGCTGTAACTCCAGGATTCTGTTATATCAAGACAGAAGGCCTTTATCCTTCGCCTCCTCCTGGCATAGACACTCATCTGACTAGTCCAAGTCTACCCGCCACAATTGCTAGTGGACGAACTTCTTCGCCCGAGCTCGATCTCTTTTCACGCCCTGTGTCATCGTCTCCTTCAAGGGTAGAAGAAATCTTGAGAGAAGAACAAGAGAGGGAAGAGAGACGAAGAGCCGGGAAAGATGTTGATTGGGAGGAAGAACTCGATTTGTGGAGAAAATTCAATCGTGAGGTTTCTCCGGCTGCGTGGGAAAGAATGAGTCCTTCTCGGCCTGATGCTGCTTTTCAAAGAAAAGACAAGAACACTGGCAGTCTGTCCTCTCGTCGTACAAGCTCGGACGGCGGCAGAAAGAGAAAGGCAGGAGGTCTAGGAAGGCTACGTATAGAACAGGAAGAAACAGAAGATGAAATAGAACAGGGGGCCAGGGAAGAGAAGGAGAACGAGGAACATAGAGCAAAAGGTGTTTCTCGGAGAAAAAGACGAGAAAGTCTTGAAGAAAGTGAGAGAGATGAGAGCGACGACGAAGGGAGAGACCGTCGAAGAGGGAGCAGAGAGAAGAGAAGACATCGAAGTCTAGAAGACAATGGAGATCGACAAGGGGCAAGAGAAAAAGGGAAAGGAATGCGAGCTAAGAAAGATGCGCCGCCCAGAAAGTCAGTAGATGCACAGCATGTTGCCAAAGGGAAGGGAACGAAGCAAGGAGACAGGGGAATACGAAATGAAGGAGACACCCGAGCTAAGCACAAAGAAGGGAGAAGAAGATCAGCGGCGTCTTCACCCGACGCCGCTGGCGCTAAAACGAGTGGGATGGACCAGGGGAGAAAGAAACCACGTACTAAGAAGGCAGGCGAAGCCGTCATCATGAAAAAGAAAGCAATTCCGGGCGATCAAGGAAAAAATACAATTGTGAAAAAGAAAGCAATGCCAGCTGGTCCAGGAGAAAAGCAGGCGGGTAGCGGGACGGGTCACGATGTAACGAGGAAGACAGAGCCCTCAAAAGCTCCTCCACGTGACGAAGATAAAGCGGCACTAGTGAAGAAAGTTCAAGAGGAATTGGACCGTCGAGGTGGGCGTACAAAATCTGGAGGGGGTCCACCCCCTCCCCCGCAAGGCAAAAAGAAAGCTGTCGGGTCTCCTCCTCCTCCTGGCAGTAAAACAGGTGCGAAAAACCCCGCAGGCCCTGTGGGCCAGAAGAAAGTCCTCTCGACACCGGGAAAACCTCCAGCCAAGAAATCGCCAAAAGCAGTTGCTGCACCTCACGAATAGTAGGGAATGCACTAACATCAAGAGAGAAGTTCAACTGTGCTCAGATCAAAGCTTGGCTAGGTGAGAAGAATCGGAAAGAACAGGGTGTGAATGGATAGTGGACGTTCAGGGGGGGGGATTTCTCATAGCTGGTTCTGTTACTTCTGCCTGAGTTCTTTTATATAGGTGAGTGATCTTTTCAAACAATTTATGGACAGAAAGACTAGGAAAGGCTCTCTGAGCTCTTCTCTGAATGGATCCCCTTGTTAATTCATGAACTGACTAACTTTTCAAACGCCTAGTAACGAGTTTTGTGAGGTGTATGAACGTGTATATATCTATTTCTCCCCTCTTTCTCTGAGGGCGCGCTTCTTTTTGACTCTGCCTCAGCGTGATTGCTTGTCTAGGGACAGGAAGAATGACACTTCAGTGATTGGCTAACTCAGTGGTCGATACCTGAAGCAGAAAGGATAAGTGAAATTGCTCAATGAACCGGCAAAGAAGTCAAGGAACCCTCACTTCAAAATAGGGCGGCAACTCGAAGAAAAGTAAGGGTATGCCAGTAAAGAAAGGGATCGTCATGGACAGGACGGGGAGGTCGCTCCTGCGAAACACAACTGCCGGAATAATCTACGTGCATTTGCACATATGCAGGACAGGCTTTTCCAGGATAGGGAGAACTCCCGAGGTATTATCAAGGAGGGGCCTACAACAGGTGAACTGAATGCAGGCGCGGGAGTCGAATTGCTTACTCCGCCTCCCCCACTTCTAGGCACCGTCCTTTCGCGGTAGCCTCGCAACAGAGTGAGGGTACCTGAATGCATACCCTTTTTTTGCAGATATCATCGCAGGCCGGATTTGAAGTAGCTGCGCACCCGCGGGAGAAGTCAGTCAGCCAACTGAAACTGTCCGAGACTTGCTTTGAGAGGTGAAAGACTAATCACTGCTCAAGCAAAGAAAAGCAGTCACGGACGAATAGTGTTGTTCCTGATAATGGCTTCCGTATACCAGGGAGTGCCTAGCGAGCACTTCGTTTCCGGCTGCCGATTTGTGTCCTCCCCGGGTCGTTTCTTTTTCTGACATATCGCCGGCAGACAGAGAACTTTCATTGAACCGAGTCGCTGTCCACTACTGTATGGTATGGCGAAGGACGGCGCTCGGCCCCCCGTGAGAGTATTGCGTGCCTTTGCGCACATCCACGCGCCAAGTTACTCGCCCAGCTTACAAGTGGGAGAACTTTCAGTCCAGGAGACAGCGGCCGTTCCGCCGTGCCATGTCTGGGCAGTTCTGTTGCGTACTAAGGCTGGGAACAGCTGCGGGCCACCGGATGTCCGGCAGTGTCAGAAAACCGCGTTTGACACGGCTCCCATGCTTGTCGCAGCTGTATTGGGAAAAGGAGTTCTTGCGTTCCTGCTGGAACTGCTCACCCTAGCGGTTCGGCTTCGTAGCCGGGGCCGGACGGAGCGCAACGCTCGCCTGTAGTTGCTTTGCTAGATTAGACTGTGTGCGTGCAAACGCGTGAAAGCGTTGTAGTTACCGGTTTGGTTGCTTGGGAGATAGATCGTTGGGAGGCTGTAGCAGAGGTAGCCCAGACAAGTACTAAAGTGTAGTTCTACCAGCCCAAGCCGTGTCCGACGGTCCCAGAGGCGTCTCTAGCAGGTAGGCAGCTTAGCCTCAGAGAGCACCTGCCGAGGAAAGAGCTCCAACCTACGGCGGAAGGAAAGAGACTCTCGAGAAATAGTACTTTTCGTCTCATATTCCTCCAGAAATCACGGGACGGCAGACGGCGGGCAGTGCACGGCGCGATTCTGTCCTAGTGGCGGTGATACGCGCGTCCAGAGATATCGCTCTAGTGGTTCCGATCTAATTTTCCCCGAGAGCCCGTTCCTTGATGGCTAAGTTGGAATGCCGACTCGAAGCAAGTTATAATGGCTGACTGTATCGGCGAATCCCGCTTTTCCGCACTAGCCCGCTAGTACAAGCTCGACCCCCGCACCTCGGTCAGGGACAGCGGGGTGGGCACGGATTCGGGGTCAAACGAGTGAATCGTACACGCGCGAGTGTCGGGCGCCGTTGTTTGTCTTCGCTGACAGCTAATAGGATCATTGAACGAAAACAGTCATTGTCTTCTACCCCGCTCCAGTGACCTACAGGCAAATTTGCCCGGAACAGCCAGGATTTTATGGGTTTCTCTGGCTTCTTGCCGTGTTTCCACAAAGGCTCTCAAGACAATCGGTCCGATGTGCACTAATGACACAAGCAAACCTTCCTAGGAAACTTTTCCTGTCGTCCTTCCCTTCGGGAGATGTGAAATGAGCCTCATAGCTCACTACCGCCAACTCCTCACGGAAATACCGGGGAATTTTCTTTCGGTTGGCTTCTTCAACTGTCGATCTTCCGTGAGCGTGGTGTCACGGTGACAGTACACGTCCGTTGTCAACTGTCGCACGCGGAAACTTGCCCTGCAAAAGACCGCCTGAGGTCAAATTCCCCTCGAAAAGTTTTTCTTGATACTAAAAGGGCGGCTGTTTTTGTCCAGCCACCTTTTCGTCGTTTTCCAGTCGTTTTCTTTACCCCTGCGACTATTTTGCTCGGCTCTCCGGGAGCAGCACACGCCGGGCGTCCGCTGTCGCCGTTCAGATTCCTCGGGCACAACTGAGATGTCATGCCGGCCAGCCCTATTTTTTCCATTCGCTCATCGGTAAAACTCCTGTTTACGGTGAAACTCCGTGCAAGCCAGGCTAGCTACGCTGAGTGCCACCTCGGGGGCCCATATGGAAAAATTCCCAGACACATTGGCACTCTTTCCTCTGCCGCCATGTCTTGCGGCACGCTTGCTCGGAAATCCGCGCCAACGTAATGTCCGCTTGTCAGGACAGAAGTCGAATGCATGCATTTTGTGACTCGATTCTGCGCGTTGAACATAAGGGAAGATCCGCTTGAGCACCCTTTTCAGTGTCGCCGAGTTGCTCTCGTATACTAGGGTGGAACAAGACCGGCCGATCTCGGGTCCTTCACATGTGCCAGGCGCCTCGGCTTTCCTTTCCTGCTCAGCAAGGAATGTTTCCTTCGTCGCTCTTCTACCAAAGCATCTCTGAGCCTCCTTTCAAGGAAGACGGACAGGTGATTCACCAGCATATGATTTCGGACTACAGAATTCCAGCCAGTGCCTCCTATTACAGTCACAGGGAGCCTTCCATGCAGGCGGACATGCGGGTCGCTCCGATTCTGAACCACGGGTGATGGACGGGTGGATACCATAAATGCACGAAAAAAATCTATTTTGGTGTTCCGTCTTCGGTTATCTGAAACTGAGAAAGGACATCAGCACTCAGGCAGTAGCTGTTCGGCGGGAGGCAGCGCACGCGAGCAACCCTCCAGAAAAAAATGCCAGGTGGCCCGGAACGACGCCACGGACCAAGTCATGGATTCACGGCCTTAGCTTGCGTTTTGAGGTGACGAACAAGAATTATACTAACAAAGCGGCATTCTATTTCTTGGTGCATTCTTGACACCATCTAGCTACCGCAATGCAGACAACCCAACACCCCCCCAATCGGAGACCCGCCAGAGCCGCCACCCGTCGGTTTTACAGTCTGTGCATTGGTCAGAATACTCAGAAGGCCTCACAACGACACAGTTCTCCTCGCCAGCGTAGAAATGTTGACACCTCGAAAACTATATCCAACGTAACTAGGAAAACTAGACCACCAGCGCGAAAAAATGTGACTACAAAAGACGATGCCGCGCATTCGCGAGGAAGAGTCGCGAGGCGTGGACATCGCAGTCTTGACGAGGAGACGAATAGTTCCAATCAGGAAGGAGAAATCGGGGGAGGCGCTCGGAGCAGTGAGGCGGGAGGTTCTCGTGATGTGAAGGCGTACTGCGTAGGCGTTACTAGTTTAGCTAAGACTAAAGAAGAAGCTCATGAGAAGGATCAAGAAAGTTGTTCATCGTCCCTGTCTCCTCCATTGGATAGTCATCACTCTCAAAGTAACGACCATAGAGAGGAAAGTGAAAGTATAAGTACCGAAAACCCGTGTGAGATCACTAGTCCACCGATGTCTGTGGATATTTTGAGGTATCTTCCGCCGGCCTCGTCTCTGACCGCAGATCCCGATATGCTTGTCCACTTAAAAACGCAACATCTGAGGGAATCAGAAGTCCGGACAATCATCGGCGTCTCCGGAAGCATTCCCAGTAATACAGATAGGTTACACAGTAGCGGAGTCTCAGGTCAGCATAATCACAGTTTACATGCGTTGCCGACAACCCCCAGCGTAGCGGCGAACAACCATCCTCATTCACATCATTCAAATTCACGCGCTCCCCCCTCCGTTACAGAACAAAGTACTCGATCTCTTCAAAGAAACTCAGTTTTCATTTCTCATTCTGAACGAGAATTCGTTGACTCTGAGTCGGCCAATTCTTCCTCAGCAGAGGAGCCTCCGTGCTCTATAGAGCGCCTTCCTAATCAGGTAGTTCCACTCTCTTCTACCCCTCCCATAGCCACCCACACGTCAAACCACTTAGTTCAGAACGTAACAGATTCTAACGATAACCTAAGGGGCAGTTTAGTACGTCTCCAGCATGCCGATCACCTGTGTTCAACCCGGCATGAAGAGGCTACTTCCTCTCCCTCTATACCCATTCTTGGGCGACCGTCCTCTCTCCCTTCTGTCACTTCGTGTGGGGGGGGAGTGGGTGGAGGCCACCCTATTGGAGCTGAGAAGCCGTCTCAGCTACTACAACTTCCTCAGTTACTTCAGCTTCTTCTGAATAAACAAACGAACCCGACCATACCAGGTGGACAACCCTCCCACCCGTCGTTCTCCGCAGCATCGCTTGCTTGTCAGGACAATAACGAGGCCAACAGCCTTAGCCCAGGAGGGGGAATCTCTGTGACAGATGTCGCCGCGCAGCTAGCCAGAAACCTAATTTCCTTGCAGAGCCACCCTGGGAGAGCGGGGGCAGCAGTATTATTCTCACCACCCCCAGCACAGGTTGGCGGCGGGGGTGGGAACCATACGCACCCGTTCTCTACTCGTTGTGATACCGGTACTCTCTGTTCGTCAAGTGCTACGACTTCATGGCCTCCTACGTCTCCGTATTCTTCTTCTCCCCCGGCTCAACAAGGCCTTCTTTTTGGGCCGTGTAGTGCCGACCCATTCGACACTACGACCTACAACCACAAAGGGTTCAGAGGTGACTGTCCTCAGTCAGGTCTTGGAGTCTATTCCGATACAACACGCCTAGCAGAGAGATCTGGAGTCTCCCCCTCTCAATCGGATCCTTGCTCATCGTCCTCAGCAACTCTCCCTGTACACATCCTGATGGAATGCCCTACAAGTGCTCGGACTAAGTCACATCCAAAGCATTCAGATCTCCTTCCTCCTGTTGAACTACAGTCGGCTCGCGGTACGACAGAAGGATTATCGCAAAAAGGAACAGCAGCTGACACAACTCCCTTCGGTACCAACCCCCATCAGTCTAGTGGTGGCACTGCTGCTATGCTTGCTCATCCAAGTGGCACATCAACAATGTCGCTGTCTTCTCTGAGCGCCAGCGGGAGACACGAATCAGACGTACTGTCTTCACGTACACATGACAAAATGTTGAGTACTCCGAGTGTAAATCCTGCAGCTAGTCCGCAGCAGACAGGTGAAGAGGAACATCTCTTTCCGTGCTACGAGAGGAGACAACATCAGAAAGGCTCTTTGCCGGGGCAGGAATCTGGTTCATCTTTCCGGGAAGGAGAAGAACAATGGCCGGAAAAACAACCGGGCGGAGGGAACATGACCTCGGAAGCCATTCCAGAAGGGGAGCAGAATAATCGTCATGCCAGTGCTGATGAGATGGGAGACGGGAATAACCACATATCCCGGTTAGTCCACCGTCAGGCTTCACCGGATAGCCAGCTTACTATGAATCACTTCAAAGTACCTGTTAGTCACGTCAGTGAGAATTCCCTTGATGCTAGCAGAAAATCTCTGAGTTCGGGTGCTCTTCATAACGATCCGAGATGCCACGGGGAATGTAGGGAAAAAAAAGGAACTTGCAGAGAGGACGACTCTACCGTCATCGTAGAGACCCACCGCACTGACGAAACTGCCGTCACAGCGAGAACAGAGACCCTAGCGGGAATTACCAAAGGTGCGCCAGTGAGTGCGATAGTAAACAAGATTCCTGAAAAGGATAGCGGGACAGGAGAGACTACACAGGCAAGACCCTCAGAAAATAAAGGCACACAGGATACAGTGTGCGTGAAAGAGAGGAACGAAAGCTCGCAAAGAAAAGGGCAGCAAGAAGAGAAAAAAGAGAACTCGGGCTTCGTGTGTAGCGGTTCAGTCGACGAAAGAAAAGAAATCACAGCAGAACAACAGTTTCGTCCCTCACAGGAAATAGCGGACAAGGAAACAGAGTGCGAAAGGCAGGAGACTCGTGAACCTCGGAGTCTTCCCGTTAGTGAGTTTCTGAAGAAGCACTATCGCGGACCCGAGCTACCCTCGCATCCTTCGTGCGCCATGTCGTTCGGGACAAGTAGTGAAAGTGAAGGAGAGCTTAGCACTGAGAAAGGAGGAGGTGGAGGAGGATGGACGAAGAAGAAGAGGAAAGAAAGACGCGTTAGTCTTGGCGCTTCTGATGCTCTGTGGCAACCGCACTTTCATCCTCATAACCAGGTATAGAAACGAAGGATGCCATCCTGAGTCTGTCGCTGCCTCGCCTACGGAGAGACGGTTCCCATCGAGGAAGGTAAAGGTCGAAACACGGAGTGTATTGTGAAAGAGAAGCGAATATTTCGGGCTTTGTCTGTGTTGAACCCTAGAGCATCTCAGGCGCGTTGGGTTCCTCGTTGCAGACGAGCAGAGTGTGAAACCCTTGGTCTTTTCGTGGCTGCTGTTCTGAAGGAATTTTCTCATCCGGGAAGTCCGTTTCTTACATCCGGATCACCCTTCATTCTCTCTCTTCGTCGCGTTCTGCTGTCATCTCATTGGTAGACTCGACCTCTTGTCAAAAGAGACGCTCGACGGCGCGTCCCATGCACAAAGAGAATAGTCAGTTACGTCCCTACGGAGGGAGTAGCATGAATCGAGCCTGGGTGCGATCATATCCTTAGTTATGAAATACTGGCTCGATGCGAGGACACTTAATGAAGACAATAGAGTGTATCTCGTGGGGATGATAGCCGAGAAAGCAGTGGATACAGAGGATGTCGTGACTTACCTTATCAATTCTCGTGAGTTTTTTTCAGGAATTCCGGGTCCGATACCGTTACAAAGGGAGCATGCGCTTGAAGACAATCTCGTGCGCGCGATTTGGCAGAGAAGGGGCGAAGCGCTTGACCGCGGCGTTTGTGGAGCGATGGAGATTAAGTGGTCGATTCGTCGCAGCAAAAACTCACCGATCTCGCTTAGCTTTGGTTGATTTACCTCAAGATACACAGCTCCTTCCCTCCTACGACAAAAAACGCGCTCCCTCCCCGCTTACGGGTAGCTCGCTACTCTTTCAGCTGTCACATTCACCGTCCCTTTTCTCGTTTCCTTCCACTTTCCTGGGCCAGAGCCCTCCCTTTCCACCTTTAAACCCGACAGTAGGAGCAGCAACTGTGCCCTCTCCGCCACACTCCAGGCCGGGACTTTTTCTGGGAAGTAACAGAGTGGCCCCATTCCAGGCATGGCAGTGTAAACCCTCTCCACCGTGGGGGGGAGAGGGATCGTGTGAGTCTTCTAATGGAGGCGTGGGAAATGTCGGAGAGCAGGCTTCCCTATCGAGTGTTGGAAATGATGATCTCTTTGACATCTGTACCTTGACGCAAGGAGGGTTTCGAGCTGGGGGAATGGAGTCGACCACCGCGGCAGCTACTCTGGAAGCAAAACGAAATGGTAGGTCGTGAGGATTCTTATTCGGTTCGAGCTCGTGTACACTACATTGCAGTCCAACAACGAGGTTGCCTGTCCTCATCCTCGTCCGTACGAGATAAACAGTCTCAGCAGCACAGGCCAAACCATGAGAGTTGAGCCGGGATGACTGCACACTTTGTCAGGTCAGCCGGTTCGAATGGTGGAGCACACTTTCGGTTCCGAGAGTCGAGAAAAGGCGGTTGTCTAATTGTGGATGAGGCCTCACCTGGTCGGTCACCGCGGCTCCAACTATGACCGCAGAGCTAACTGCTTTGAAGTGCAGTTGGTTGTTCGCGTGCTCAAATGTCCGCTCCTGGACCGTCCGCTTGCTATGGTTTCCCGAACCAGAAGGTGATCAGAGGGGTCCGCTCTCTGTTTCACATTTCTTTCTTCGCTAGTCGAGTTTCTGGTGTTATGCGCAGGTCTCTTTCGCGGTACGTTACCTTTGGGAGCTGCCGTTTCGTCATGCTTACCAGGAGGCCTAAGCCACAACATGCTAGGCCCTCCCCCGCGGACTGCCTCTTCTTTCTCGCCGACCATCAACCAAAGTTCCTCTGTCTGTTCTATTCCTCATACAACGCTTCCCCACACTCTTACAGCTGCCTCGGGAGGTCGCGTACGCTCGTCTCCAGGGGCGGCGTCCAACCCTCTCTTCGCTAGCGCAACATCGTCGACACACAGCCGTCCAGCCAGCGGAGGCGAAGGTCCCACGAGCCTAGTTACGCCGTTACAGCACAGCAGTATACAGGTTGCAACGAGTCGCAGCTCGCCTTCTACGGCAGGTGTTCATCACAATACTCCCGCTCTCCCATGCCCCACGCTTGCGTCTCTATTGAATCCTCTTCTACCCGCATGTAAGCGACCACGTGTCTCCGCCAGGGCGCTTGAAGCTCCAGAAAGAGGCCCACCGAGTCCGACACCAACGGATAGCCTTGGAGCACAGCAGCAGGCAATTCTTCACCGGTTACACCAGCAAAACCAATTCTTTGGGAAAGGTGCCGAGCCTACGGCGACAATCGCTTTAGAGCATTCGGTAAGACCGACAGCCGCTGAGCTCTTCCCCTTCCTTCGGCACCAGTCACAATTCAAACTTCCTGCTGCCTGCGTAGCACAAGAAGACGGTAGACATGCAACACGGCATATTCCAGACACACTAGTAAGAGCCGTCCCACCCACTTCCTCTCCTGACAACAATCCACAGAGTGAAACAACAGCACCACACTCCCCTCAACTCATACATCAAAACTGGGAAGCGGTGAACGGTTGCCCGACAGGAATCGTGCCTGAAATAGGGCATCAGCAGATCCTGTTTCCTGGCCGAGAATGGAACAGAGAAGAGAACCACTCGTTCGCACCGAAGTGTGAAGAACCATCTTCTTCGCCATCTGTCGCCATGGAAGAAACTCAGGCAAGACCACCCGGCCACGAATGTCATGTGGAGTCCTCCGCGTTCGCAAGGCATCATACACTGGCGACCGGATCAGCAGCCGCCCTGCCAGTAAAGAAAAGCTTAGACTCCGATGATAGTGACACCACGACAGTAGCATTTGACACCCCAAACGCTCTGGGTGTTACAGAAACAGTAGCTGAAAGGCGGACGAGGCACCCACCGGTCTTCCCTGTGAACGTGTCTCCTAGTCTTCCGCGGACAGGAGGCACGGCACAGAATCTCATCGGGGAAGGCGAGCTTCCTCCCTCACCGCAATGTCATGAAAGCTCCGAAGCTGCCTTGCCACAATCACACCATAGCAGCCGGTGGCAAGGTGAAGAGGGACTGACTCGCGCGGGCCAAGGAGCTCTTGGAAACAGTCATACAGATTTGCCTTGCTCTGGTGGGGCAGATGAGAGACAGAACGCTGTGTCCACTACGACACGGCTCACACCATCCACAGGGATCGGGCAGATACAGCTCCGTAGCTCTACGGTGGCTACCGGGGCAGGTTTTTTGGAAAACCACGAAGGTCCAAAGTTCTCCGCGCAGGCGGTACACGGAACCGCCAGTCAGCAACCGCTGCCGGTTCCACTACATTCAAGGTCTTACTGGCAGGTACACGGCCCTCCCCCACGGATACCTTGGAATAACGGGTGGCCAGCAGGAGTAAACGTGTCCCGCAGCGCGCAACAGCTCGATGGGATAGTTATGCCACTAGCGATTCCAAGCGTCGCGCCCGCGTACCAGACGGGAGGCGGGGTTTACCAGAAAAATAATGAAAGCTCTTCTTGCCCCTTGATTTCATCACCGGTGATGCAACCAAAACTGAACCAGGACCTGTACGGGCCAGGCCGAGGAGAGTTTGAGAAGCAGTCTTCCTTCTGTCGCGCGGAACTGTTGGCTGTAGCCAAAGAACAAGATCTAACCAGTGCTTCAGTACCCCCTTTTCCGAGAGGCGAGTGTGGACGTTTACAAGACATGAAGGACGTAAACGGCCTCGATGTCCACAACAAAGGCGGCTCCTCAGCCTCAGAAGTGAAGAGGGGCCCTTTCACTGGAGCGTCAGTCGGGCCAGCGCACTATCGGTTTGAAGATAGTCCTACAACAGAAGAGAGCGGAAACACGGGTTTCACCAGTGCGACATGCACGACGGCCCGTTGCTCGAGCCAGCTGTCGGAAGCGAATGTCTCCGCCAGTCAGGATGAGGCAGAAGACTGTGTATCTTCCGTCTGCTTTGCTGGGGAGGGAACAGCTTGTGACGAGAACAGCGGCCACACAAATACAGGTTCGAAGACCGCGTCCGTGCATTCACTCCGGAACGGCGATATAGAAGAAACAGCACGACCTGTCGGAGGACAGTCACCTTCAGAAAAAGATATCCCTGACGACTTTTCTTCTGCCTTCTTGAATGCATCGCGCAGCCTGGGAGAGAGGCCCAAGTCGCCGAGGCACGGTTCGCCCGCCAGGCCTTCCACCGGCACAAGGGTGGGTGAAGCTGCTGCTTCCTCCTCTTCAGCGTAGTCATTTTGCTCTGCTTGTTCCCACGAGACCCATAATCACACATAAGAACAGGAAAAGGTGTCCGGTCTGACTGTTCCCTGTTACAGAAGAGTGGGTAAGCCACTGTGGCGTTGTTGTCGCGAAAATGTGACCTGATGTACTCTGTTTCGTTCGACGTGCGTGAGCTACTTCTGTCGTGTTTTATTTGCGGGGTTGACGCCCTCGGAGCCGCGCCCGGGAACTCCCAAGTTTGTCCCTAATCGCTAGCACTTCCGTCCTCGTCGACCGACTCCAAGCGTGAAGGGGTGCGAATGCAGTACCCTTGTTCGCCATTCAAACCTACTGGACAAAATGCACTCGTAGTACTCTTTCCTGCCGGAAGCTCTTCATGGCAATCAACCAAGAAACATGGTAAGGCCATTGCGAAATGGTGTGGACAGCGGCCAAGAGAACACGGGTTTGACAGCTTTTCGGGCTAGGTCACGTACGGTTTATCTAGAGCCTCAATGCCAAGGGTGGACCCCCCCCATTGGACAATCGGAGGTCGCTACGCACGTCTGCCCGGAACAGCATCTCGCGCACCCAGAAACACTAGAGGGCAGCCCTGAGTCAGGCCGCCACAGCGACACACCCTTGACTCAGGAAAGCTTCTCATTCATTACACGGAGGAGATTCAGAGCCCGGCTGGCAGCTCTGTGAGCAGTTGGAGTTGCTTTGGTTTGGAGTAAGCCGGTGCGGAACCGGGAGAACAGGTCGGCCTATGAAAGTGGCTTAAACTGACAACTGCGCATTTTGCTTGCGAATCGATAAGCCCTTTACTGAGGCTGTAGTTGACCACCGTACCGCCCGTCACACCTTCAGCACTTTTTCCCGCACACGCAAATTTGACGCCCTCAAGATCAGAGTGTGCAAAGCGCCCCCCCTACTTCAAATTCTCTCTCGCGAACACCTCGTTCAGCCCCGTGGAAGTTTGTGCACAGCCGATAAGGCTACCCCACCTGAGTCCCCCTCAGGACGACTTAGGCGCGAGAAACCACCTCGTCTGGCACCTCGAACATCATGGCCCAGTGGTACGGAAATTGATCCATTTGAATCTGAAACAACACGAAGTGGCACGCCTACGCGGCGTTCGAAACCTCTACCCACGTCCTCTTTCACTTGCCGGCGACAATAGAGGCTGGGGGTACCTTGCGACTACAGGCACAAGGCAAGGTGGAAGGCTTACACGTGCCCCCAGAGATGACGCACGGTTGAAGGAACCAGGCAACGAAGAGGAGATTCTGGTGGAGGAAATATCAGATGGAGTGGCGACACAATAAACGATCTTTCAACTGGCGGGCTCTGTCGTAACTGCTGCGAACACCTGGTGAAGCAGCACCAGAAGGAAAGGCGCCAGGGCCGCTCCCGTGGACCCTGTTAGCGATGAGACGCCATCCCCAGAGAGGGTCAGGTAGTATCGAGAGTTTGTTCGTCGGGAGGGAGAACGAGTAGAACTGCGGAGGCGACGGCTGAAACAAAAGCTGGCGAAAAACAGGAACTGTGGTGATATCTTGGTCTAGTCTACGCAGGCAGATCTTTCGTCGCGCTTGCAGAACGAGATTGGCTTGTAGGCGGCCGGGCGTAGCGTGCTAGACTCAAGGGACCTCTTGTTTGAGCGGCAGTATTTCCCATCAGCAAACGACGCATCCAACTACAGTATCTGACTCAGCGACCGCATGAACACTCCGCTCGTCTGCAGCAATGTCATCGAAGGTCGACTTCATTTGTTTGCCAAACAAACAAAAGACAGAGTAAGGAATAACACAGCACAGCACGGTTTCTCTTCGGCCAGATTCTTCAGCTTAAATGCGTTGTCACTGAGAAGACCTAAACAAATCAACGTCTGCACTGTCACCACCGGAGGATCAAGCGCCCGCTCAGGACTTCGGAAAAGTGTCCGGTTTTCCCGGCACAGAAATAACTCTAGAAGGTGTTTTCTTTTTTGACAGTTCCTGAGTGTTTTGTGTAGATGAGTGACCATGATGGCGATGTTTTCAATAATTCTTTCTGCCTCCCTCCAAGGCGCGAATGACGAGCATGCCTCCTGTCGCAAGGAAGAAAATGAAGAGAACTTCAGAAATAGACCGTAACGCAGAGAGGATACCTTCTTCTCTAATTCGAGTGGCAATAAGCTGCATGCCTTCAGCACCTGTAGAACGCAACGATCCAATACGCGCATTCAGGAAAGACGCTGCTGACGAAGGGGACTGCAATCTGGAGAGTACAAGGCACACGAGGCCACTGAAGAAAGAACGCATTTGTGAGATTTTCTGGTTTTCTAGCCTATGTATAAGCTCCCAACAGTCAGACACAGCATCACCTCGGTGAGGTCTTCGTCACCAAAAATACCATGAAGATGAGACACAGGCGGATGCCCGTGTCTCATCTTCACAGCCCATCATAATAGACAAGAGACTCGAGATTCGTTCACGACGAAATCAGCACGAAAGCTCTCCTCATTGTCGCAACTTCGTTAAAGACGTTCATACTGCACCAACGCTTGGACGAGTGCGTATGTTCTGAATGCATGCGAGGCCGGAAACCGGTCTACTTCCACACATTCGTCTACCGATGGGGATCCCTTCATTGAATCTCTAGAACCAGCTGAAAAGGAGATGTGTTGTACCGCAATGGAGTTGTCTTCTACAGAAGCGTAAAGGCTCCGGAACCCATAAAACTAGTCCCTGACCCTTCTCTCACATTTCTTTTACTCACCGTATGAATAGCCAACAAGGTTGCAGAAGCAGAGAAGGAAGATGTTCGCTGCACCAGCTAGAATACAAACATATTTGAACACTGGCTTCTGCCTTATATCCGTTGAGAATGTAGACACCACCCTCGAGATCAGCTTCAAACAGGGAGTCCTGGATGCAATCTCCAATGACTTCATCTGATAAGATTGCTTAATCAACAGCTTCTCTTTCTCGGTCTTCTTTCTTTTTTTCTCTGTCTCTACCCCGCACTCAGAAAGCAACTGAGGCCTGGTGTCACTTTGACGTTGAACGTATCTTTGATCTTGTCCCTCTGAAGATCTGTGACGGCTACCGTCCCCCCCGCTATGAGTTTGTATGTGAGCCTCCTTCTTCTCCTCTCTTTCTTCTCCAACGCTTACACCCCGACCTCTAGCAGAGGGAGAGGGGAAAGCCCAGTATCGCAGAATCGCCTCAGGGACGTAGCACGCAGCGCATGCAAGTCCCCAGAGAAAGACCTTCAGGTTGATTTCATGCCAGAAAGCTACGTACAGGAAGACGAAACAGGACGCTATACACCGTCCTGTCAGACTACCCCCGCCCGCACCCCGCCGTTTTATCGTCTCCAGCTCTCTCCTCTGATCACTATCTTGGGGTCTCTTAGGGCACACTTGGCCCTTCCTCTCAGCCCCGACACGGAGACGTTCTTCGCCCTCCGGAGAGGAGGCACGCGAACAAGAACAGAAGAGAGGGACAGAAAAGGATGGCAAAGAAGCGAGAAGTCGACTCATAGGAATATACATATAACGGATGAGATACAAGTTGAAGCTTCTATGCCAGCCACGCCAGAATTTCTCTGTGCT
Source organism: Cystoisospora suis (assembly GCF_002600585.1). NCBI lineage: Eukaryota > Apicomplexa > Conoidasida > Eucoccidiorida > Sarcocystidae > Cystoisospora > Cystoisospora suis. The sequence continues at coordinate 21,208 of NW_027155165.1, read as the reverse complement.
GAAGAGAAGAGAGAGAAAGAGAAAGACATTATGACACGGCAGAAAGACCTGATACACACCCAGTAAAAGCGCTTCGACTAACGGGCACAAATGGGGGGGGATTGCGTCGTCAAAAAAGTTTAATATTTAGCCCAGGAAGCCTCTGCGTCACAACCATGAAAAGAAGAAGAGGAAGAAGATAGCCGATCGTGCATGCTCGAAACGGCCATCAAGATACAAGGGAAGAGCTAGCCTCGATAGGATTGGCGTGGATGATGCTTAAGTACCGAACACAAGTGCTGAGTAAAAAACCAGGCAGACTCTCCCGGGAAGAGTACCGTATTCTCATCACGTGGGAAAGGCAGATCTACGTACGTTATACACAATATAACCACACCCGTCTACACACATGCATGTACATAAGAAATGCATATATATACATCTATATAGATACGTCTGAACGCGTACACATGTATACTATATGCACGCTTGAAGTGTCTTTCCCGGGGTTTGACCGCACAGGTAAACAATATAACAAGAACCCATTTTCTTGAAGAGGCTTTTTTCTTCTCTTCAAAAACGCAGCAGCGGTGCAATTCTGTGAACAACGCGGTTTCTCTGTATGTACACAAGGCTTCTCCAAGACAGGACAATTCACAATGAGACCCCCGACGGAGAACGGAAAAGGACGCTGAATGGAGAAAACAGTACTCGGCTTTCCAGAGAAAGACCAGGCCTCAAGGCTTGACTGACTCACGCACTTGGTATACTGCCATATACTCCACCCACCAGATACCCTCAAAGAAATCCAGCGAGCATCAAGATGAGTAATTCTATCGTAGTGACGACGTAGTCACTAGTTCTTACGTGCTCACCATACGCTTCAGATGTGAAGGTGCAGATTAGATATGAAAGGGAAGTCGGCTTGCCTGTAATTGTTGTAGAGAAACCGGACCATATTTTCAGGCGGGACAACACCAGCAAGAATACTCCAGAGTCGGCAAAGACGCCATAGACAGAAGAACTTGAACCACATAAAGCAGAGGACTGTGACGCTCATAATCAGCAATTCGCGAAGCTGAGAATTAACAAGACAAGGCGAGAAAGAACAAGAAAAAGAACTGTTTCCGTTGTAGAGAAACAAAGAAACCAGTCGAAATGCTATTTCGCTCTAAGCTTAGCCTGCACAAGGACTTGCTAGAAACACCTGGTGGCTGACAGTGGAGAGGCCCATAGCGATACATCTCGAACGCATGCTACGAAGCGTCAAAGAAAAAGCAAGAGAAAAACAGCTGTCTTCCCTTTGTCTTTTCTCCAGAGCCTCGGGAAGGGCCGACCTTATGATTGTTAGGCAAGACTGGTGTTGCCCACGTCGGGGTGTATGCAGAACCTGGGTCGTGACAAGAATGATACTGTAGAAAAATCCAACATGAACAGCCCTGTCTCCGTCTACGCAGTATTGACAGTCTTGAAACGCTAGTTGTAGAGACGCCAGGAGTAAGGCGGCGAGCAGCCGGTACATAATACCAAAGTAAAAAACAACAAAAAGTGCCAGTGTCTATATACACGGATCTTACCTGCATTTGCCTCCAAAGAGGGAAATTCTGAACTCTGGTGACAAGAGCATTGACAGGTAGATATCGCATGTGTATCTCGAGAAGAAGCATAGCAAGTAACCATCGAAGAAAGTATGGAAGAACATTTCCCAAGAAAATCTTCCCATAAACGGAGAAAGGGAGATCCAAAAGGTGTGGAGAAACCATCAAATCAAACGGATATCCGTGACCCGCAGGTGTACATACACCTGTATCTGCTGCATTGTCTTTTTGTACACACTTCGGCGTCTCCCTCGTCTTTGTTTTTTGGACTGTTTCCGCATCGGCAAGAGCGGAGGTCGACACTAATTCCACACCTCGTATGGTGCTCTTGTCAGCGTCGGGCAAGCAGGTCTTTGTCTCCACTGATTCAGTTCTAGGGGTCGACGGCTTGGTCTCTTCACGATCAGCGACGAGGAAGGTGTTGTGTGCTACGATGACCCACCATGGGAAGGCGGATTGTCTATTCCAAGAGTTATATGTCACAATAGGCCCAGCGAGATACGTCGGTGTATAAAACACGTAAGCCAGATACCTGACAACCGAAGTATATGTACCATAGGGAATATTGGCACTGTCGCTCGGGAAAAATCGCTCATCTCCAAAAGGATTAGGACACTGTAGAGAGTTGAAGACGTAGCTGCGCCTTTTACGAGGAGACGGGTCGTCTTCGCTTGATGTCCCTGGTTTACCTTCGACGTCAAATGCAGGTGATACGGAAGAGCTAGAGAGATGAGCCACACTTTTCTCCGTGTGTTCGTCCAGCTTTTTCTTTCCGTGCGCCTCATGCTCTGTATCATTTGGTAGTCTAGCGGAGCTCACGTTCGCATCACCCGCTGAAGCGACAGGAACAGAAGTGATCTGGTGTGCTGCATTCTGATGGAGACGTAAGGACCAGACCTTGTCCAAGTTGAACGACACCATCTTTAAGACTACGAGGCGGACGCAGTCATGGAGGGAGTATATGGGTGACAAAAAAGAAAAGAAGAGTACTTCTAGAGGCAAAAGTGATGGGTGGATATATGATAGAGAAAAGTGAACTGTGGACCCGTGGTAAAGCAGTAAAGCAAAATGAAAGCCGAATGTGAGAATGATGACCAGGGCGCACCGGAGTCGGTCGGATGTTTTCGATGCGCCCACTTCAGGTGTACATACGGGACCCTGACGATATTGGCTGGACTCGGAAGTCCCCGCTGAACCACCAGTTATAGAAGTCGATTCAGAAAAGTTAAGATTCTTCTTGAGTTGATGATGTTCCTCCCTTCTCAGATTTCCCGATGGGCGAGAAGAACCGCGCGCTGATACAGAGGTGGCTGACGGGACCGGAAGAAGAAGAGTAATGGAGTAGTTCACAAGTGAGTAAAGTAGTAGGACAAAGAGATGTGCTGAATGTAGATAAAGCCCAAACCCAAGGCCCAACACCAGCTCGAACCCTGTGTATACACTTTGTGTGGCTATCCAAGTTTGCTTTGTTGACAAGGATGACGAGCGTCTCGGTTGTAAAGAAGGACTAGACTTGACATGTTCACTAGAACAAAGTCTCTCTTCGTCGTCCCTCGTGGAAGAACCGACATCAGTCCCGTGAACTCTTGAGTTACGTCTGCGTGACGACGTAGAACCTTCTGTGGACGTCTGCCTTCTTCCTTTGAAGCCAATAAGCGATAGAACAGAAGAAGAAGAAGGAGAGGTCGAATACAGGGAGAGAAAGAGACGATACAGATATTTCCTCAGAAGAAAACTAAGAGCCCCATGGATTGACATGACAAGTAATATAAGCGGGGCGGAACTTCGGAACGACGAGAACTGATCATCACTGTTGTCTAAGAGATAGGCATCTTCTCGTTTATGCGACTCAAGTAGGCCAGCCACTTGGGCAGAATTAGTAGTACCCTGAGTTGGAGACGGGATATACAGGAACAAGCTGATGGAGGTCAGGCGGTATAAAAGCTGGAACGGAAAAACAAAGAGTGAATATAGCAGGCGAAGGCAACGACGGAGAGGAAGAAGTATCTCAAAAAGCGACTGAGCAAGTCGGGCCGTGAGCTTATCGTCAGAAGATCCCGGGACAACAAGCGTCAAACCTTTCACATACTTGTGATTTTCGTCGAAATATGGAATCAAACAACAATAATAGAAACTCCCAACGCCAATGATATGAGCTGCTAGCCAAGCCGTAGCTTCTAAATGACTCCAGGAAAAAACCTTACAGTTCTGACAAGCTCCGCAGGGCGAGAAATCAGCAGATGAACTCCCTTCCCAGACGGAACGCGGCTGTCCCTTCTCAGTGGGCGGAACATTCTGACAAGGAAAACCGACACGCAGGGACCGTGACAGACAGTTCCGCCATGAGTACGTGCAGCCTGACACCCGGTGAAGGGGCCGACCCGACGCAACAGGGGGTGGTTTCCTTTCCTTCATCTTTACTTCATGGAATGAAAATCAGCCATCCTACTTGTAGCGCTGAGTCCCTATCTTCCAGGTCCTCTTTCTAGGAAGGCCCCAGCTCTACCAAGGGAAGAGACACTGAGAACTATATGGAGACAGTTCCCAGTAAGAAAGAGTTACGAGGTTCCAGTGGGCTCGGGGATGATTGCGGTTTACGGCCCAGAGAGTGCCATCGCCTCTTCAGTCGCCCTGCGGGTCTCTGAGCGCGTGTCTCTTTGAGAAAGAGAACGTGGTGTCGCTTCTCCTCGCCGTACAAAAGTCCATTCTCTTCTGCAGTCTCTCTCGCTTGCGATGGTAGGGGCTCAATTGGACGCGGAACCCTGTACAGTGCCTTGCTACCCCCCGTTCAGAATACAGGGCCTTGTAGTCCGGCCCGCTTTCGGCTCCAACGGCACAAAAAAAAAAAACACAGCTGAGACACAGGAGACCGCGACGACGCGAAGTTCTTTGTGCGTAAATAGAGAGATGTATGAGTTTGCAGCTGTAATTAGCGAGTATCAGTCCTGACTGCGATAAAATCAAACGGGCAGCGCAAAACTGGAACAGCGCTTGTAGTTCGCAAATCACTAGGGCAGGCCGGAAAACCAAGTCCCTCCTGCCCAGCGTGAAAAGAGACACGCGGACGGTGAAATGCTGACCCGTTCAGAAAGGTTATCAAGCACAGCAATTTTGTGAAAGCTGCACGAAGTGGCATTGTCCGTTTGTACAGGTGAACTGAATGGGAACTTGTCTGCCGTATCGGCGCGGGGCAGTCGTGCTTCATGACCAGCTGGGTTCGTAGGCTGTCCCGGCAGCTATGGTGGCTCTCATCGTGAGTGTAATGCGATTTCAGCTGACGTTTTGCTGAGCACCCAGCGAGCTTGAATCTTTCAATTCAAGATCACAAGCTAGAGCATGGTCACAATCCAGAACACTAAGACGGCACTGGTTTTCGGAGCGAGGGGAATGTTACTTGCTCTTGGCAAAGCTCATCTCCCCCCGTCCCCCCCCCAAACTCGGGGGACGACTGTGTCCGGGGAGCTGAGTCCGCGGGCACACCAAGGGGAACTACCCACTTTAGGTACGTATGCTGGGGCTTTTCTTCGCGAACCTCCCTTTGCAGAAGAGTTGAGGAGGCCTCCCTGTGGTTCGTCGTAGACTCAGATGAATGGAGGGTATCGCTAACGCCGACTGCTCAGCTAGAAAAAGCCAGGTACACAGTGCGAATGCATCGAGGGTTCAGCGTCAAGATATGAGGGCAAGCTGTCGAGGAAGAAGGCTTACCATGTCGCTGAACCGCGTATGCTTTCAGACACGAGACTACAGGAGCGAAGTTTTCGACCTGTATGCTACACCGGAGACGCACCAACCGCACCAGTACCGTATCGACTGGGCGATGAGGGCATCATGGTGAGTACTGCAGTCGTTTCTACCATTGTCAGTGGTATGCTTTCTCGAGTAAGCACTGGTCCTGACTTGATCCCGCGCGCACGTGTAATGAAGCTCCAGAATGTGCAAGTCCACCTTTACGGCAACTGCCTTTTTCGAGCGCTGCTTTGGAATCGATAGTCGTATTCGTAGTGACCCTCCCTCTCACCGTGCTAGTCGAGTGTCCCACTTTTTTCTCGAGTTTCACGCACTCACTTTACCTGCAGACATCACGCACCAGGACAGAAGGCGGGGCCCGGGCAAGTTATCCTCCGACCGGCCAGGCGAGTGATGGCTGTCCCGTGAAACTACAAAGCAAGGACCCGTTTTGTGAAAACGACGCCTATAGAAGGTTAGACATTCCTCAGAAACCGATCCATGACACCGTGGCCTCACTGGCCGACGGTGAAACCAGCGTACCGCACGGCGTTCAGAGTGCGTTGCACGGAAGACCGTCGCTTTTCTCGTTATCGGTGCCCTGAGAGAACGGCCTGCGTCTGCTGGACACCACCGCGCCGCCATTCTGCCGAGGTGTCACTGTGGCCTTACTGCTGTGTTGAAATAATCTGGTTCTAGTGTTTCAGCGCACGCCTGTCGGAGTCGGCTCCTCTCTGGTGCGGTGTCACTGCTGCTCGTAGGGTGTGGAGGGTGAAGTGTGTCAGTCAGATCATGAAAGAAATCATCTTACTTTCATGCTCAACACCGTGCAGGACCACAGGCATCTGAAAGCAAACTCTGAGGTCAGGACAACGGTCGTACCTGTTGGCGGGAGTGGCTAATTGATGAATGCTTGCTGGTGCCCCGGGCTGCAGCGACGAAGAACGAGCACGCATCGAACGAGCTGGTGCCCCGAAGTTCACCCATCCACATAGTCAGAATTTCATTTCTTCTTGGAATACGTTCTTCGGCATCATCTTCCGGCGGATTTGCCAAGATTAGTTGAAAACACGTAAGAGTCCTAACGCCTTTGCTGCGACCGAAAGCTTAGTTCTGTTCTGTGAAAAGAACACAACTACTGGGGGGGCGGTGACGAACGCTCTCGCTCGAGTCCAGGGAACGTGGGTACAGCTCGCACGGACGTGGCACATCTAGCTTGTACCGTCAGCGGGCTCCAGCTCTACCAATGGCCAAGCAGTTCAGCACAAGCCAGTGCAGTCTGGTCTGAAATGATCTCATCCAGCGAGATTCATCTAAGCTATTTTGACTTCCCCTTCCCAGCCTGTGCTGACCGAGAAGAACTCACCCCATTGCATTTGGTGTGGATGTGTGTTTCAGGGACACGATGGACCAGACAACTGATTTCTCTGGCGGGCAGGGCCAAGTTGATTCGCAGCGTAAGAGCGCCCGGGGCTTGCTGAAACTTTTGCGGCGGACTGAGGCCTTCGTTTTGCTCTTCTATGTGGCTCTCACCCTGTCTGCATTGGGAGGAGAAGTGTTCTTCATTGTCCGGCACATGCAAGGGCGTCGGTATGGTTTGATGATGTGCTACCTGTCAATGTTATTTGTCATTTCACTGGCATCATTCCTATGCCATGCGTACCTGATCAAACGGCGCCTTGACCAGGAGCTGACCGATTGCACATCAAGGGATATATGTGGGCCCCCGCCTACCCGTATGGCATCATGTCTGAAGATCCTTCACGCCTACTCGGTTTTTGTTGCCGTACTCCTCGTCAGCGTCCTGGTACTCTTCGACTTCTGTACGGGATACACACTTTCCCATTTCAGGCCCGCCCACGCGGTGAGCACCGCGGCTCTGGCAACATTCCAGTGCGCGCTCGTGGTATTGGCGTGCACGTGGTTCGTGCTCGTCCTGTCACACTCCATCAGCGTGTCCGACGAACCTCGCTTTCCCCGCCGCAGCCGATCCACCAGAGCGCTCGAGGCACTCGGTGGGGCAGCAAGTCAAGAGAAGACGTGCTCACAGGACATCGTGCTGAGCGACCTCGAGGATCCCGTTTTCGAAATCGATGCAATCAAAAAAGGTGCCGCCGGGGTCTGGGATGTAGGCCGTCAATGTAGTGACATTTCGACGGCATGTCCTTTCGCCCCTGGAAGGAATGTGTCTTCCCAGTGGGGTGACTCAGAGGCAGCAGACGCTCATGACCATTCTAATGGAGTACAGCCCTGTGTGATCGGTCTGCCGTCCTTCACGGTTGTCCGGGCTGCCCCGGCGCATTCCTCAGCCGAAGAATGATAATCACAGTGTTCATCGCATTCCGTCAATGTTTGTGAAGTATCGCGTGGAGCAGGCTAATTAAAACTCTCCAATGACCAATCTCGTATTCGGCGTATACAGAACGGTCTTCGCTGACCATGCAGGAAGCCCATGCAAGGCTGTCGAAAACACCGACTTCGGCAATCGAAAATCGAATCCGTTTCTCTAGAACTTCAGTCACAAAGTCAATAAGATGAAATCCACAGCATCTCGTTTTGCTAGCTCGTATGCGGGCCGCCACTTTCACACTAATACCCCGTCGTCCACTTACCACCAGTCCCAGAGCGCACACACCTCTAGCTGTAGTCCGCCACCAGAGCTCCCTTCCGGGAGTGCACACTTGTCTTCTGGCGTGCAAACTGGTGGAGATTAGGTCACATCGGCATTTTTTTTCTCGGCTTCCTAGGCTCTCACCGTCGAATACAGGCCCACCTGCACAGTTTCCCGTTCTATGAGGTGCACTGTAGCTATTGTTACCCTTCTTCAGTGCTGGGCCGCGTCGCGGTCTCGATGCGACCGAAACCACATATGAAGAACAGCCTGGTGTGCAGCTATTCACAGGTGAGGCTACTCAGTAATTTGATAGGCGGAAGGGCTCTACCATGCTGCACAGTTGGACACCCCGTTACGTCCGCGCAGATTACATGTCGAACGAGCCAGATCCTGAAGACTCGCTGGAAAGGGAAGCGCGAGGGTAATCACATGAGGCTTTCCGAGCGTACAGTCAAAAGTTCTTGACGGGCAGTTAGCGCCTGAGCGCGATACAGAAAAAAAGCAGTGCGGGACAGCTGTCTTGAAGTAGTTACAGCCGAGAAATTCACATTAGCTTCCTAGCTGAGCATATCACGCCCTTGCACGATCTGGAGGGAAATCGCGCCGCAGGAAGGGTCTCTTCACCCCGTGCTCCCTGCCTCCTCCGTGTCTCTTTCTCTTCGACTTTGCTCCATTCACTGCGCAGGGTGCATTCGAGGAAGTACCCTGAATCCTATCCTTGCTCATCCGGACCGATGAAGACTCGGACGGCGCCTCTGCGGATACAGCATCACAGACTGGCGACGCCGAGGTGGCTTCTCTGTCTTCTCCGCATTCGCCTGGGTAACCGCCCTTTCCCACTCTCGTAGGAGATCCACCTTCAGATGGGGGCTTTCCAGGACGAGAACCTTCTGGAGTTCCTTGTTTCGTGTAGGGTTTATCCGAGCATCTTCTCGGACTCTGCCCATCATTTGTGCTCTTATCACCCTTCAGTTTATCTCCTCTCGTGTCAGATGTACTTGACTTCGACGTGTGGAACGTGACAACCCGCTTCGCTGCCGCAGCATTCACCATGGTTGTCCGGCGCGGTGGGTCTCCTACAGAAACGGAACACAGAGACAGAGCGTGAGGCTAAAACAGTTTCCGCACTAGGCAGGCTGCAGACGCAGTCCTGTTACCCCGATGGCAGTAGGAAACGTTACCTGGGTGCGCCGAAACACCCGACAAGCCACAGGGTCCGAATCCTTTCTTTTCTTTCTAGAGCTCTCAAAGGCAGGCAAGAACTACTGTGAAGACCGTTTATCGTCCTCCTTCAAGGTTGTTGCTATATGTATTCACTGACACGTCGCGGGACCCTGAATGCTTTACATGAAGAAAGTGAGGACACGATTAGGCAGGTGTGTGTTTAGCGTGGACGAGCAAAGTGAGGGCAATACTTCCACTATGGTACCATGCATACTAGGGCATTTACATAACAGATTGAAAGTAGCACCGACACTAGACTCGTGTAGTGTGCTTATCGAATTTATACTTATCTGCCTACTTGCATAGGTCGCACACACCGGTGCTCAACATGGCGACGCGGGCCACATCGGGGTCAGAAGGGACGTCGGACCGCTTCAGCAGACAACCACTTACCTTGTTCGATGACAGTCGCGACTTTACGCATATATTGCTGCACGCGCATCTGCAAATCAACACCCACGCGTGCATGCGACAGAATTGACACGGGTATAAATGTAGAGACAAATTTGTAGAGACTCACACCACCGATAACTAGAAGACTATGTCAGTTCATTATGGTCTTGTAGACACAAGACGCACAAGCTAAGCCCACACACCTGGGCGCTTGGCATGTTTACGCAGAACCTCCTCCTAGTAATCCAAAGAGCGCAGAAGGCCTACGTAACTATGAACACCGGCTGTCATCCTGTGGACACCGAAAATCTTACAGACTCAAGGTCGTCGCAAGGTGGTTGCAGTACCTGGACAGACTAGACGAGGGGCAGAAGAGGTGTTGTCTCACTCGGCTCAACGTCGACATTGATGTGCCTCCTTTGATACCAATTGATACGGAACGAACCATGTTGGCCTTTCACTTCCATTAAGTCAGTAGAGAGCCAACTTACTAAATCTTGCGTAATAGGATGTGTCCCGACGTTGAATCCCTCGGTCTTCAGATAACCTGCAAACGAGGAGACGACAGGAGAACGAATAGCGAATAAGGACGAAAGGAAAGTGTGAACGAAAGAAAAAATTACGAGATACGTTAAACGCATCCAAGAAAAAGTAGTCATGCAGGTTGAGGCTGACTCCTAGACAGGGTTATAGGTATTGAAACATTGAACGGGATGGTTCGACACAGAGTGAGGAGATCGGGGAGAGATCATGAAGAGAGAGAAAAAAAAACACTAGCAGGTCTCCCCTATGAGTTACAGGTCACCTCTGTGTGCAGCGTGCTCCTGATGGTTGACAGGTATCACGACTAGCAGGCAAGTCGCCTCATACAACATACACATGTATATCACTGTATATAAAGTAGTGAATGCCAGCAAATACAGATTCATTCGAGATCGGAGAAGCACATGTAAACCCATCTTGGTATTTGCACTGTCATCCTTTGAGACTGACAATTCGCGCAACGGCAATAGTAATTGCCTGAAATCTGTGGGCACGAGTGAGAACATGTCTGTGTGCTGGTACAGGAACCCATGCCTACGACGCGATGAAGAAACTCACTGAAGAAAAGAGATGAAGCAGCAAAGGCAAGAGCGAGCTGCACCTGGGCCACCTCAAGAGAAGTAAGGTTTTCGAGGAGATCCTCTCCATCTTCATTTTTCTTCCGCAAGATCCGAAGATCTTCAAGAAATGTACGCACGCCTCCCAGTTTGCTTCTATAATTCGAAAGAACGGTGAGAAACTCCTGCGAAACCATGACGGCGACAATAGATTTCAATGACTTCCTAGTTTCTTACTGGCAGCCTGTCCTTGGCAAGTGTTATAGACGGTAGAGGAATCCACGTCCTTTAAGGGAAAACGGGTGGGTAAGTAGACGTGGGGTACAGGTAAACGGGCCACACCGGTACATTAGATGCAGAGAGCCAGGACCCCGGGTATGTCACGCAGAGTTCCCTACAGAAATACAGCGACCGTACAGGAAGGATGTCTTCGCATCTGTATTTAGAGAGAGGTAAGACAGACAAATCGGTAGTGAGGGTACAACGGAAGACAGAAGTCAATGGGAGACAGTTGAACAGAGTTGGCACAGGGCGGGCCGGTTAGGAGGGCGCGGAGGCAGACTCGCCTCTTTCTTGAGTACTGTACGGCTTTTCAGTGCCAAGCTGCTACATAGTTACGTGCCTGTCACCCTCGGCGACACATGCCGCAAGCAAACCCTCTTCTGCAGACAACCGCGAAGACCCGTAGCATTGCTGACTTTCACATCCTTAGGATACGCGGATAATCCGGAGTGACCCGGAGAGGCGATCTGAACTCTTCAAGAAAGCAAGTGAGGCTTTTCAAGGACTCGAGAGTAAGTACAAGAACGGGCAGAACCGTGAATGGGAGCATGCATGGCCGGGAGATCCACTCCAGCACTCGTGACGAGAATCGTACAAAGCCTTCGGTTCTGCCTCCAACAAAGGTGCGACGAAGTACATAGAAGGGAACGCAAGCGAGGAAGTCACTAGAACTCTTCAAATTAGGGTAGCGTAGTTTCTACGCAGTGACCGAATGAAGCAGGGCGCGTGGCAGATAAGCATCTGCATGCAAGGGAAACGTCGGCGGGGGGTTCGGTGTTTGCTTCGTCCCGCCGTAGATTGGCCTGACGATTCTTACCTTCGGCGCTAAAACCCTCTGTACTTTTACTTTACTATGTTCGGGCCAATCAGAACATTCGGGTTTGAGTGGAGTTCCGGCCTAGCTTCTTCGCTTGCTCTTGCCACCTATCGATCAGACAAAACTTGTCTGCGACCCTGCGGCTTCCTCGTCTCCTCGTTGCGTAAGCGGCACAAGAGCATAGAGTACTGTCGGCGTACTACGGTCGAATGTCGTACAGCTCATCTCGTTCTGCCGCGGCCGTCCCTGTCCGAAACGAAGATGGAGGCCGAAGACTCACTGCGGGACACCGCTAGAGATACCTCTCCTTTGGACAGTGCGCACACTTCTCGGTCTTCTCAGCACCGTAGTGGGAGGGCGGAAAAAGGCGGCCCAGATTTACTACAGTTGCCCAAAGCGCATGTAGTGAGAATTGTCAAATCGGTCCTCCCTCCCAATGTACGTCTCAACAGCGCAGCGGCTACAGCTTTCAATCGATGCTCCGCTGTATTTTTACTTGCTCTCGCTGATGCATCATCAGCTGCTTGTGCAGGAAAGAGGAAAACTGTGCAGCCCTCGGATGTCCTAGCAGGCTTAAGGTCCCTGGGTTTTGATTCCATTGCTGATACCATCGAGGAGAAAATGCGCAGTGACACTGACATGGAGAGAAAAGGCGGCGCCCCGACTATTCTGGATCCGGCTGCAAGCACGAGTGAGCCACCGGTGGCTGACGAAGGTGTTAACAATGTAGAAGGAGACGCAAACAACCCAGTTCACGAGAGTCCGAGCGGCAACCAGGACAGAGGACAAGACGATGAAAGCTCAGCGGAAGAAGAGACCAGTAGCGAAGACGAAGGGGAGGGAGCAGTCGAAGCAAATGATGCATTTGAAGCTATCATGGAAGTGGTTGACGATGTTCTTGCTGACGAAGGGTCTCAAGTGCAAAATGCCCAGCCGGATCCCTATCTCTTTTAGATGGCAACTGTGTCGGGTTGAGAGAGACCTCTCTAAATTTCTTTTCCTGCTTACGCAAGTGGTCCCCAGGTCCTCTGTCCGCCCCTCTTCGTTTTGAAGAAGCGTTGGGGCTCAAGAACCGGGAGAGTTGGAGTATTGCACGCGGTACACACTCCGGATGGGCACAACATTCTCTCTATGTTTCGTGTTTATGCCCTCACAGGTGCAGTATACCACGTCTTGTGGGTCTCTCGCGGAGCCTCGCGCCAGTACTGACAGCCAGTTTGATTCCCGGACTGTTCTTTAGTCCGTATCTCCTTTGTCATTCTATCCAAACTAGGGAGGTGATACAGCTCCGGTTAAGGATGGCAGCTCTTTCAGCAGCTGTGGAGCTCCGAGCTGTTTGCTCCCAAGCCCCTCCAAAGCTGATGAAGAGATTATGTTTAAGGTTCGCACTTTCGGAAGTTCATGGTAATGTGCTAAACGACTGGCTTGACAGTTTGTCCATGGCAGGACCCTCCCCTGCTTATACATACAGGTGTACTGTGCCAGCCAGTCTTCGCATGAAAGAAGTCATGGGCTTATCGCCGAGTCTTTTATAATCCTCACTGATGGTTAGCTCCTGCGACCTACTTCGTACCCGGTGCTTTTTCCAGTGTCGAGGCCCTTTCTGTCAACGCTTCTTATGAATGGACCGCTGCTGCTTGGCCGCGCTGTCCAAAGATTGGGGCGTCAATGTGTAATCTGTTCATATGTTGCCAACCAATTTTGTGCACCTCAGCCGAGATTTCACGCCGTTGTTATGTCACTGTCGCAAGTGGGAATGAAGCTTTGTCCAGAGCGGCGTGTAGGCTGGGACACTTGGGATGCCGTTTCCAACCGGACTCATTATCTGCATGAATCGGCGTTGCTGACTTGGGATAGAGAATCTCAATGCTCTCTACGCTACTTCGCTCTGCGCGCCCTGCGTCCGTCGCGGTTGCTGCAGTAGATGGCAGCGGCTCGCGAGCGAATTTCGGCGACATTTGCCTTTCACTACATGGGGTTTGGAGTCCTCTCTATATCCTGAGCACACACCAAGAAGAGCGCAGTCATTCCTTCACCCGAACCCGCCAGTAGCTTCCTGTTCCCGTTCTTCCATTTCAGGTTCCCATTTCTTCCCGGTATTTTACGAGTGACAGCCAGACACCATCATCAGCTCTGAGAGACCCTGTTTGCTGTGATCATCAGTCCGGCATGTACTGCGAGGGAGGAGTCTGCCGAAGGCCCCTTCCCATGCGGGACAGGAGAGACTGCTGAGGTTTGCAGTTAGCTCTTACTCGCGACAGCGGTTATACGCTTGTACGACAGGTAGCTTCCAGAGCGCCGCGAGTACCAGATTTATAGGTGAGCCTACGGACTTAGCCCTCTAAAAGTGCGGATGGCTCACGTCAGCCGTGGCATTCCAGGCTGCAGGCTCGTGTCACGTTGTGGGAACTCGAATGTGTTCGGCGGATCGGGTGTGCATTATTTCCATGAAATCACATACAGGGACATATGTTGAAGCTTTGAAAGAGAAACCAAAATTCACCGGCTCTGGTCTGTACCCTCCGTCTTCAAGAAAGCTTCCCGTGAAAATCAGCCCTGCGGCAGTCTCCAAGAAGTATGACCGACAGCTGGGTAGAGTTTCCTCGGGAGCTGAGACACTTCGCCATACCAACACTCCGGAGTTCAGCAGCAAGGCTCCTTTCCCGCATTCTTCTTTACAGGCCGAACCCACGTATGCGTTTAATCCTTATCGCGATACATGGGCACCTGGCACTTTTACCTCTATTGAAAAAACCGCACCTGTGGCGTTTTCTCCGTATGCCACAAAAGTAACTGGAGGCGACACTCGAGATAAAGACTGCGACAGGTCAGCGCTAAGAGCCGATGTTCATTCAGTGAGGATGCTGGCACCAGCGAACCGCATTCCTCTCGCTACGGCGTTTGCAGTCCGTGATTGTCCTGAGGACGTAGTCCCTATCCTCACCGTAACAGACGCATCCAACATCCGTTCGTACTCCAGGCTTTGTGGGACAAGTTGAAGAGCCGACGTGAGATCTGACCGACGCGCCAGGTTCGCGGACTGGAGTCCTTACAACTACAGGCGGGAAGTACGCTAGACCCCCACCGGCACACAGCTGGAAGCAGATGCAGCAGTTACTGTCTGCAAGTTCCTGTCTCGCGGCTCGAGATTGTTGCCCACCTTGTTCTCTCAGAAGGCAACGCGTAGGAAAGCCGTACAGTGCTGTGCATCGACTGAGCCAGAAGCCTGGCAACCTTTCTGACGTAGGCAATACAGAACCGAGAACTAATCCGGAAGGACTAACGGGATAGCACAATCTTTAGCGTTGCTGTTGAATGGCGTGTACTCCGTTCAAAAAAGCATCAGCTATGACTGCCACGTTGCCGCGTCTCCGTGCAGGCAGCTCTGTCTCCGCCCTTTTCCGTCCGACGGGGGCGCATGCCTGGGGGCCCGCCTGCCGTTCAAAAGAGCCTTGTTCTCTATCCAGCGCGCGGAGTTTATGCAAGGTCTTGTCTGATGGGATGTCTTTGCTCAGCGCCCGCTAATGTATGCGAAGTGTGACTTGCTGAATCGCTGTCCGCCACTCGAGCGCGCCACTGTCGTCCTCATGGAATTACGTGCGAGGCCGAGCAAAGGAAGCGTCGGTTTCCCCTCTGTCGCATCGGAGAGGCCTTCGCCAGTTGCAGGTTGGTGTGAACCTTTGTGATGTGGTGTGGTGAGTATTCTTGTACACCGGGAGGGACGGTTTTCAAGAACCCTTCGCCCGAGGTGCCCTGTGCCGTGTGGACAGACAGTTGCCAGTAGCGTGTGCAGCTAGCTGGGTCGGTGGCAAACTCATGACTTTATGTGGTCCCTGGTCAGTCTAAATACTGCCCCGAGTTCTCCTTCTGACTGCGCTCGCGAAGCACTCGGGGATCCTGCCTTCTTTTCACCGGATCATCGCACGCACAAGCTCGGATGTCTGCGGGCTGCTTTCTCACCCCAACGTCTAACTCGAACACTCACCGTCTTGGGGCAGTAGCCTGCTCGACTGAAAATCTTTCCGCGGACATCCCGAGACTAAAGCTACCAGTAGTTTCTTCGACCCTCCCTACGCGTGATGTTCACACGAGAAAACCCGGAGTTGCAGTCTTTCTAAAGGAAGAGCGCGGGGGTGCCCTGCTTGGCCGGCTGCGTTGTTTCGGAACTCAGAAGTGTACACCCAACCCCTGGGGCTCGGGGTTGTACAGGCAGGTCCTTCAGAAGGGCGAACTGCTGGTATAGGCCTTAGCTTGCCAGCAGCTAAGAAACTCCCGACGATCCGGGGCAACTTCTTCTCGGGTCGGCCTGAATTCGGCGTTCAAGATGGCGCGGACGAGAACAACAAACAAGACCGCGCTCACACCGTGGAGGATAGCAAGCTTCGCTCTTGGCGTCCTCGCAGTCCAACTAGTTGTGAGCCACGGTAACCGGGTGGCTGAATCGGAGACACTGATTGTCGAGGGGTTGAAGGACGAGGATTTACGAGGCGTTATTCCCACAAGCAATTCAACTGCCAACCCCACTGGCTTCCAAAAAGACCCTGACGAGGGTACCTCTAAAACGAGCTCGCAATTACACTACCCGAGAGATCCCGCCATTTCGGTGTCTGAACCGGGTACGTTCTACGGCCGGATGCTCCAAGCCGTGTCCACTTTTTTTTCTGATCCTGAGGGTGAGGCTGACGATGATACGGGCTTTCTGAGCAAGCGCAGAAAGTCTTTCCTTCAGCCTGCTCGCCAGCCGCAGGTTGAGTCTCTCGATCTGCAGGATCCCGAAGCCTCCAGCGACCTTCTTGCCACCTACCAAGGTATTCACCGCCTCGACCTCCCGTCTAACGCGGGAATCGATCCGCCTCCGAGTGCCCCCGAGGAGCAAGAACCTGTTCCAGCTGAAGACGTTAGTCCTCCAACATCGCCGCCTCACCCTTCACTCGACAACGGGCTTTCTCAAACTAAGTCTCCGCGGCCGGGGCTCATCGACTGGGGAAAAAGTGCCTGGGACAGCATCGCCTCCTACCTATCTCCGGCAACGGGACGGGCAGGCGCTGTTACCTCGGCTTCAAACGAGGAGACAACAAATTACCTGAGACAACAGTCGAGGTTCTCGGCCCCTCTTTCTGATGCTACAAACCAGGACGGCCCACTCCCCGACGACAGAAGGCTGCCTGCAGCTGCATCAGAATGGGAAGCCAAGGCACGAAGCGTCATTGATCTGTTGAGCCAAGCGACGGATGTTTTCTCGCCGTCTAGTAGAGCAGCCGTTCCAGGTCTATCTACGGCCCTGCCGCCGTCAGGTCAGCAGCCTATGTCACTACCGGGAGCGGCAAAGACTGTAGTGGACGCCGTGTCCCGCGCGGCGGACTTAAGCGACTACGTGGGCAGAGGCCCGACCCGCTCCTCCCAGAGGCTTACAAGCTCAGGATCCACTCATTCGGGAAAACCACATATCAGCTTGGACACGCTGCGTCATACAGACGGCATAGGGAAAACGTTTGCCCAGGGCGTGGACGTTGGCGGAGCCGTTGTAGACGTGTTAACTTCAACTCAGGAGCTCCAGCAGGCACTGCGTGACTTGGATGTCGTCGGACTTGCCCTCCCTGGGCGCTCGCAACAGCATGGGGCACAAACCCGGGGTCTCAATATGGGTCCCTTGATGAGCGCCGCAACCGCAATCCAGCGGTTCGCCAACTGGTCAACCGCAGTTGACCGAGCCATAGACACCGGCAGGGACTTCACGCAAACTGTGTCTGACGCTGTACGAGCCCTCAGAACTCAGCCCCAGCTAGAGGGGCACGCCACATCGAATTCGTACGTCGAGGAACTTGGCAGAGGCAGTGGGAGTAGTGCGCCCATGGGGCATAGAGCTGAACAGTCTCCAACAGAGTCTCTTGCTGACGCAAGGCATGCCCAACTAAAAGCGGAAGCCGTACCTGAGGATCAGGGGCTAACATCACAGGCGTCGAGGACAACAGTTCATGAAAGCAGTCATCACGAGAGCCGGCCGGCTTCCGGAGACAGTCTGGCGCTCGCATCCCGGAGTCGTCCTGACTCTGAAACCTCTGTCCAAGATAGCGCCATTGCCCGGCAGCTTCTGCAAGGACCTTCAGCTACTGGGAGGCCTTTGCGCATCTTGGAGAAAAGCGCAGCAGTAATGGAAGACGTGGCGGGAGCGCTTGAGAGGACTAGCTCCCCGACAAGGTCGTCGGCCGGGGGCTCTGGGGAGTACGTCGTCTCCTTGGCAAGAGATCTGTACAAGCTTGCTTCGTTTCTCTTTGAGATAATGGACGTAACAGTTTCAGTTGCTGACGAGTCGATGGACGCTGTGCAGTTACACAAACTTGTAGACTCTTACCAGTCCCTTGCTGAAGATGGTTCTCTTGCTGCTATAGGCGTGAAGCCTGGGAAAGTTCCGTGGAAAGACCTGGGAATGCCAACAGTGTCCTGTCTGAAGAAAGGCATGACTTGCTGCATTCCGGCAGCTGCCGTATCAGACTGGAAGACAAGACCAGTATTTCTGCAGAATGAGAAGCGGCGAGAGTGTAAGGCAAATTTCGTGACCAGAACGAGTATGCTCTGCGCGACGACGCCTTTTGAAAACAGCAAATGTGGTATAATTCATACCAGTACAGCGGATTTCAACAAGTATGCTACAGTGCTTCCAGTGGCGGGGTTCAGCTCTACAGCCCTGTGCGAGTGCGAGATGCCTCGAAAACGAACCGCCGAAGGGCTGTCACCGGTCAAAGGCAGCGCATCCTGGACAGCGGCAGGCAAGGCTGTGACACGGGATCTGCTGAAAGAAGCTAAAGAGGGATGGCATCTCATCAAAGGCATCTCGAAAACCGGGAATCAAGTCCTTGATATCGTGGACCACACTCTGAACCCACACCGGAGTGCGATTACAGGCATGGCTGACGTGATGACGAAGCTTGTCGTTAATCAACAACTCCAGAAGATCGCTGAAACTGCGGATCCTCGGAGTGCCGTTTTCCCTTCGATATCTGTTGAGTTGCTGCCGAAAGTTCCCCTCCTTCACTCCCTTCCTTCTCTTCCTGCTCTGCCGGGCCTTCCAGTCTTCACACCTCTCTCACGAACACTCAGTGGCGACGTTCGGAACGACGCCAAGCATTGAATGCGCGTCCAGCGAGCTACAATACGAGGTAACAGGTTTCTGCCAGCATTTTGTTGGCCTTGTACTGGTCCACTGGGTGAGGTAGCAGCACATGCCTCCTTATACCGGGCCACCACCACGGTTGCAAACGACGGCTGACAAGCAACTGTCCAGATCCCGCGGGCCCTGCCTCAGGCCTAGCAATGCGAACGAATGAGTAGCGAAAGAACCCCAACGAGAGGGCTACACAACGTCGAGTGCCAAGTACTTGAAAGCTCCCAGGCAGGTACGGATATCCGTGTACGGTTGGGCACGACGTGACTCAGCCCCCGGCCACTTCACGATTCCCGGAGAATTCTCGTTTTCACAGTCCGTCTGTTTATCGTTGCGGTGTGCGGCAACGAAAGATTCTTTTTTTTTTGCCTCAGCTCCCGTCATCTTGAGTGCCGGGCTGAGAAGGGCACCATGTGAGGTGTCAGTTGCTGAGCCCATTCTTGTTCCGCAGGGTTCCACGTTCTCGGCGCCGCATCTCGTGTATGCGGTTATGAATCAGGTCTCATCGACTGAGCTGTCCGTTGGATTCAGTTTAAGGCTGCTTTGTAAAGCGGGTATAGCTGCTAGGACGCAGCCAGCCACCGAGCACCATCAGTGCCACCCCCCCATCAGGGCTGGCGAGCCTTGTCACTTTCTCGGAGCGACGCTGCTATGAACCCCACGAGGGTCGGTGATGGTGTTGGTACACAGCTCGGAGGGCGCTGTTGTGTAGGCCCGACAGGACCGCGCCCACATATCCCCGCGGGGTGCAGGCGTATGCTAATGTTGGCACCTCCATCTCTGGTGTGCGAACTGTGATGCCTGTTTCCTTGACAGCTGATAGCCTGAAGTGTCTGAGCTCAGCCGCAAGCTGCTGTACCTTCACTGTCCCGGCTAATTGTAGCTACTAGCGAGAACTCGTATGCAGGATGCTTCCAGCAACATACGAACACGGCAGTGCCCACGATGGTTCCTCCTCGGCGGTTGATTGAAAACCACTGAATCGGATCGCTGCAAGAAAAAACCGAGAGGGACGCTAGTCTAACGTTCTTCAGTTGCCGATCGCCTCTTCGTAGCAGATTTCGCAGCTGGTCCTCAGGGCTAGTTGGCCCACCAGCTCATGCTCTACGCGTCACAGGACGCTAGGCCCGTGTAAGTCCCGCATCCATGTGTATAACATCCAAGAAAACTGACACAGCCAGTCTCCAGAAACCGGACGGGGTACCCACCCGGACACCAGCTCTTCCGACAAAGAAAAAATCCACGTCCAGAAGGGAAGGAACAGAGTAAGACCGGAGACGCGAGCACCGCGAGACACTACACAAGTCTCGCTGAGTGCGAACACCAGCGTGACTGAAGAAGGACTGCATACACAGTATTTCTAATGCAGCTCGTGTCGCGCTGGTATTCATTCCAGACGAGATCACGCGTGAGTCGAGTGCCTGCCTTTGCTCCTCCTGTGTCCCATACATAGAAACTTTCTACAAAAAAACAGGACAAAGGAACTATCTAACAGGTGGGCATCAGCGTGGCCCGATGGAAAGATTGGGAAATTGAGAGAGCAGACTTGTTCGGCAACAGCAGTCCAAACCAACAGCAGCGGACAACGACAGCGACAAAAAAGAGACGAGACGACGGCGCAGCAACGGCAGCAAGTGCAACAGCGAATCAGACGAGAGACAGCCAGACAGCCGCGATCTGAGAACGAAATCTTGTCTTTGCACACGTGTGTGTGTACACAATGAAGACATAGATATATATAACGACGCTCATGCATCTTGGGCCCTTCCCGGAGTTGATAAACTGCGTAAACGCATGGATACACAGATCTACACAGTAACAAAGGCAGATCCGTTTGCTCACCTACAGCTAAACGCAAAAAGTTGAACGCCATGAAGTATAGAAGACAGATGAGAGTGCAGGCCAAGTACTGTGGCACTACGCCAGAATGAGGAAAACCCGTGACATGCGGCGCACTTTCCTCGCATACAGGCCAGATGCGCCGATCCCCCCCGCAGCCACTGTCGATCACTCGACACTTCTCGGAATCGGCGCGCTTCAAGAAGATGATCTATACTCTCAAAGCACGCGTTTGCAATCATTTCAACGAGCCGTCTTGCTCCCCCTATGATTACTGAAATGAAAATCTCCAAAAAAATATCTCGCCGCGTTTTGAAAAACTAGAAACCTTTTCATTTGATTGAGCTGCACTCAAGAGGCACGCTCACCACATCTCTTCCACTCCTGCTCAGTCGCAATATCGCCTGAGGCGCGCAAACGAGATACAATATCGAGAAAGATAAAAACCGCAGCACGCCCCCCAGAGTAACTGAA
>NW_027155164.1:0-334 GCF_002600585.1 Cystoisospora suis | reverse complement strand
AGTCAACAGGATAGAGCTAGTATCCTTGAAGAAGGTTCGAAAGGAAATAAAGAGGAACCAAGTAGAATTTATCGGTTTGGTCAAGGTGGAACCAGTAAATGGGATAAGAGAAGATATAGTAGGGAAGGAGAGGACTTCAACACGATCATTGAAGCCCAGTGAAAGAGTGAAGGAGATGGGAGGAAAACTAGACGAAGACACCGCTCAACTAATAGATGATTTTCAAGATGTATTTGAGGACCTACCACCTATGGAAGTGATTGAAAGACCAGTAAAACATCAAATTAAGTTAATTCCAGGAGAGGTGCCAAGATACCCGCCTCAGAACTACAAC
>NW_027155163.1:857-1183 GCF_002600585.1 Cystoisospora suis | reverse complement strand
GCCGAGAAGTTGAAGAAGAATCGGAGGTGGAAGAGGTAGTTCTAGACAGGGAAGACCAACCTTTCCACGTAGCCTCAGCAATTGAAGAAGCCTTAGGGATGTGTCAGGAGGAAGAACCCAAGAAGAGGATAGTTCGAAGGAAGAAGAAGGAGACAGTCAACAGGATAGAGCTAGTATCCTTGAAGAAGGTTCGAAAAGAAATCAAGAGGAACCAAGTAGAATTTATCGGTTTGGTAAAGGTGGAACCAGTGAATGGGATAAGAGAAGAAATAGTGGGGGAGGAAAGGACGTCAACACAAATATTGAAGCCCAGTGAGAGAGTGAAG
>NW_027155163.1:0-374 GCF_002600585.1 Cystoisospora suis | reverse complement strand
AACCTTTCAACGTCTAATGCAAAATGTGTTCATAAATGAACTAGATGAATTCGTCGTTGTATATTTGGATGATGTTCTAGTCTATTCCAAACAAAAGAAGAGCATTTAATTCATTTACGACGAGTTCTACAACGGATAAGGGACCAAAAACTGTATGTGGGACTCAACAAATGTGAATTCGTAACTCCAAAGGTGAAGTATCTCGGCTACATCATCGAACAAGGGAAGATATCTCCAGATCCAAGAAAGGTTGAAGCTTTAAAAGGATACCCCGAGAAGTTGGAGAACATTCGGCAAGTCAGAGGATTCCTTGGGTTAGTAGGATACTATCGTCAGCTGATAAAGAACTTCAACGAGAAAGCAAAGCCGCTGCA
>NW_027155162.1:0-217 GCF_002600585.1 Cystoisospora suis | reverse complement strand
CGGTTTGGTAAAGGTGGAACCAGTGAATGGGATAAGAGAAGATATAGTGGGGAAGGAGAGGACTTCAACACGATTATTGAAGCCCAGTGAAAGAGTGAAGGAGATGGGAGGAAAGCTAGACGAAGACACCGCTCAACTAATAGATGAATTTCAAGATATATTTGAGGACCTACCACCTATGGAAGTGATCGAGAGGCCAGTAAAACATCAAATTAAG
>NW_027155161.1:0-426 GCF_002600585.1 Cystoisospora suis | reverse complement strand
TTCCACGTAACCTCAGCAGTTGAAGAAGCCTTAGGTATGTGTCAGGAGGAAGAGCCCAAGAAGAGTATAGTTCGAAGGAAGAAGAAGGAGACAGTCAACCGGATAGAGCTAGTGTCCTTAATGAAAATTCGAAAGGAAATAAAGAGGAACCAAGTGGAGTATATCGGTTTGGTAAAGGTGGAACCAGTAAATGGGATAAGAGAAGATATAGTGGGGAAGGAGAGGACTTCAACACGATTGTTGAAGCCCAGTGAAAGAATTAAGGAGATGGGAGGAAAATTAGACGAAGACACCGCTCAACTTGTTGATGAATTCCAAGATGTATTTGAGGACCTACCACCTATGAAAGTAATTGAAAGACCAGTTAAACATCAAATTAAGTTAATCCCAGGAGAAGTGCCAAGATACCCGCCTCAGAACTACAAC
>NW_027155160.1:46300-47281 GCF_002600585.1 Cystoisospora suis | reverse complement strand
CCGAAAGTAAATGCAGGCCGGAGGTCGCCAGCGCCTGTGGCTCGAGGACCATGTGGTTAGCTGATTCGTCCCCGTTCAGAGAAATCCATGGGAGCAAACAGCCACCTGCCACCCGGAGCGCGAGAAAACTGCACAGAGCAGCAGCTGTCCAAAAGACAGAAAGCGAGAGTCCCCCGAGACTGATCGAAATCCACTCCGTGTCAGAAGGCCTCGGAAGCTTTCGGCCGACGTATGGCACTTCCTTCCATATCACGGGAGCAGGGAAACGCGGCCCTACGCTGATTTGCAGCGGGCGTAGGCGCTGTTGCATGGCGTGTGCGATAGACAGAAACGCCTCTGGCACGGCAAGCGTGACGAGCTTCAAGCACTGAAGCAGTAGGTGACTCGAAGTGCGGAGAGTGTCGACGGTAAGGACGAGCACCAACAAGTGGTGCATCGTTTGTACCGGACTGCGATTCACAGCGCACCCGCACAGCTGGATCGCGGAGTAGGCGCAGGAAAGTATGAGCATGTATTGCTGGACCCGAGTACTGGGCTCATACGCAATAGTTAGCAGGGTTTTGTCAAAGGGCCATAGAAGACATACGAGCCAGGTGGTGGACAGAACCGCATAAGCAATCGTGCAGTGATGGAGTCTCTTGGTGATCCAGCTGTCTGTGAGCACTTTGTCGACAGTAAGGAAAAAGCATGCGCCAGCCACAATCACAAGCAACGCACACACAAGCGCAGTTGCCGGCGAGAGCATGTCGGCACGGGCCACACCGGCCCTGACTTCCCCCACGGAAAGTGTTGTTGTCGGGACAAGAGCAGAAATTATTGCCATTCTTACTGGAAGCTACTACAACCCCTTCGCTGGAGCCGGTAAACTGGCAACGGTCAATCACTACAAGTCCTCAAGCATAACCTCATGCCAGACTCGTTTGCTTAGTGCTCCACTGTTCATCATCCGGGGTTCTTGTGTCCGACTGCCGATCCGCTACT
>NW_027155160.1:0-46169 GCF_002600585.1 Cystoisospora suis | reverse complement strand
CTCGAAGTAATCCGCACGAAAGCCGACGGGACGTCCCTGCTTGGTTTTCCTGGTGCTTCATCCCCGTTCTCTGACAGCGCACTGTGTCCGTCCCAATATCGATGCCGCGCGGCCCGTCAGAGCCGGTCGCCAGCCCTTCCCTGGTGGCGTGCCGGCTTGGTTCCGTGGCTTATGAAGGAAAGCTGTGACCAGATGTGAAGGGAAAGGTCTGGCCGGGCTTTTTGTTGAAAGGGCAGTATCCGATTACTTGTGCTGACTTTGCAGCGACCTTTTTGAGCCCGAACCCGCGTAACAGTTTATCCGGTCTCGTTGACAGCGGTGAACAACCGAGGAGGTTGCCATCATGGTTCAAACAAGTGGGTCCACGAAGGCCACCCACGAGCCCATCCGCGTACTGTGCAGGCAGCTGGCTTCCATCTAAGGCCAAAGGCTACAAATTTGTTGGTGGGAACCGATGGATTGTCCTCAGACTGGTGTCTGAGCCTTGGGCTGGAACCAAACAATCCAGCCGGCGCGTGTCCTACTGTACATGCTGACGTCGAGTCTGCAAGAACAGACTGACGAGAAACGATGGATCGGTACAAGCGTGTCAAGAGGTTAGGCGCTGGAGCCCAGGGTTTCTGCTACCTCGTACGCGACAAAAAAACAGGTCTGCCGAACACTGCCACGTCTGCTCTCGCCCACTCTTCGCACCAGTAGTGTAGCAATCGACACCCTGGCCCGAAGCGCGCGGACTGTTGTTACTTCCGCTGGACCTTCGGAGAGTAAAGCAGCGTGGCACTCCAGCATCTAGAGAGTTCCTAACAGATGATGTAGAAGAGTACTTGTCTGTACAGAGAAATTTTGTGCTTGCTCGCGGTTCTACTGCCGTCCGACAGAAAGGCGACTGTAGGGCGTTGGAGTGTTCGCTTAGATCAGCTTGCCCCTGTTAGTTACTCGGCGCACCAGGGAGTCGTGAGTCCTTCCTCGCTGGTGAATTTTTGTTTTCCAAGGCAAACTTTTCGTCACCAAAGAAATCAAACTTGGTCTCCTGACACCGGAACAGCGGCAAGACGCCCTCAAAGAGGCGACGATACTGCAGGACGTTAGCGCACATCCGAACGTAATCGCCTACGTTAGCTCGCACCTGGAGCCGAAAAAGCAGACTTTGCACATGCTCATCGAGTACGCCGACGGGGGTGACCTGGATCAGCAAATCCAACTGAGACGGAATCTCCTTGATGAGCAACTCGAAGCACATTTGAAACAGGATGCGGAGCCCGTCGGGACGCAGCCGATCGATCTGAAGCCATACACCCCATTATTCTTCAAGGAGGAACATGTTCTTCTGGTTTTCGTCCAAGCTGTGGCAGGTCTCCACCATTTGCATTCTGGAGACATTCTCCACAGAGACATAAAAAGTCAGAACATTTTTCTATCCAGCGACGGCCTGATCAAGCTGGGCGACTTTGGAATCGCACGGCAGCTCAACAAGGACAAGGTTGCTAAAACCTACGTTGGAAGCCCTTGCTACATGTCGCCAGAGCTCTACAAGCGTGACCCCTACAACTACAAAAGCGACATCTGGGCTTTAGGCTGCGTCCTTTACGAGCTCTGCTGTCTCAGGAAACCGTTCCAGGGTGAGAAAACGTAGCCCTGGACGCACATAGAAAACAGAACTGATGCAGCCGACGATTTTTTACTCGGATCCCTGCACGCGATTCTTGGCTCTTCGTTTTTGTGAGGTAGTCAGCTGAGAGACCGCATGGAGACTTTTGGGTTTCTGGATGTACCGTGTGTGCACGTACACATCGGTTGCTCCTGGTTTCGAATACTGGGACATGGGTTTCAAGCAGCCCGTAGGTAGCATCGTGAGAACTGACCCTCCCCAACTTCGCCATGTAGTGGCATTTCGGGACTGCGGCAGGTCCGAACATCGTCGTCCTGGCAATGCAGATCACGCAGAATCCACCGCCCTCTCATCTCGACAGTCCTCCAGACCTTTATCCTCCGGCTCTTCACCAGCTGGCCAGCAGGATGCTTCAGGTTGACCCTGCTGCCAGGCCGGATACCCGTGAAATCCTGGCAATGCCTTACATCGTGAAATCCATAAAGAAGCTCATCAAACGGTAGGTGTCTCCAAGGAGCACGGATAGATGTCTGGGTGCAGAGAGGGAAGACCGTTCAGCCGAAGACGGCCCTTCTGAATATGGTGGAGCCCTCCCAACACTGCAGCGCTCTCAACACTTGGATGTGTTGCACGGCACTTCTGATTCCATTTTCTACGGGTATGAATCTCTTTTCTAGCTACCCTCAGCTCGGGTACCTGCGGTCCTACGTCACTGATTCTCAAAGCCTTGCAAGAGAGCTGGCTCCGTCAGACGGCCCTTTTGATGAACCGTTCGTCTCCTCGGAAGGAGCGCATGAGGCCAAGGCGATTCTACAGCACGCCGACTCCGACCTGAACCCCCTCACAGCGCCCAGCGTTGAAGCACTGTTTGCAGGCGGCCTGACGGACCATGCGCCGGAAGCACACGCCGTTGTCTCGATCCTTCGGCGTAAGCATGCAGCGCGCTGTGCTAGTAATAGCTCGGAAAGATTCGATGACGCTGTCTGCGCTTGCGTGAGGGGCGACAGCTCCCGCAGTCGACTATGGCTGCAGGATCAGTTACTCCTTCTATGGGAAGGGCTGAGAGGCACGATGGCGAACTCTTCTGGGAAGTGCAGCCCCGCATCAGCCACCGGCTCTCCGGAACTCCTTGGGCAGATGCCTTCAGAAGGCACAGACCGCGCCCAGCCACCACTCGAACACAACTTCTCTCCTGAAGGACGAAGGAGCTCTCACGCAGTCACTTTCGCCGACGGCAGCAGTCCCCACGGGCTCCCCTCAGCGGGTGATCTTATCGATATATCCCCAGCCACCATCCCTTGGGGAAAACTGCCATGCACGCCAGATCAAACAGCGGATAGTGGCTGCTCGTCTTTTGAGGAGACGTCGGCAAACTGGTGTCCAGAGCCAACTGCAGCTAACGCCGTCCTGCTGAAGAATCCCTTCTGCTCTAAACCACTGGCCGGCTCTCCCAATGCACGGCAAACGCCGTCATCCTCCCGCGACCATCACCAGTTGACCAAGGAGTTATTTCGATCACTGAAGGCGCTACGCAAGAAGGCAAAGCACCGCAGAACTCAAGGCAAGACCAACCTAAAGGTAAAACCGCCGACAGGCCAGCTTGCAGCCGAGCTTCAGGGCGACGGCGACCGTGGGGGTACCAACTCGTCTGAGCATCCCTTGGCATCACCTCCAGTTCCTGGGCGAGATCAAGACGTTGGGCCGAAGCTCGAACCTGCCTGCTTGTTAGCACCTTCTGGCTCCTCGCCTCCTGACTCCGCCAAGAAAGACATATACAGTGCTTTGGCAGGGGGGGAGCAAGGGCCTCATGTGGGCGGTGACGTACCATCCAGACCGTCAGCCTCCGATGCGAGAGGGCAGGTCTCAAGTGGCGAAATTCTGGAGGAAATTCTGGAGGAGCTGCTCATCGATGGCTAGTGTAGCATCTTCTGGGGCCTGCTGTACTCAAAACCTGACCCGCCCTTATTGAGACTAGCGACTCAGGGTGAAAAGCTACGACGTGGACAGCGACATGCTTGCCCGCTCGCGGTGAGCTTGACACGAGAAGCATGCACAGTGTACGGGCCATGCAGAAGGTGAACTTGAATGCGAGAGAGACCACCGAGTAGTGGAAGATGCGTTTCTCTGCTCCGTCATGAGAACTGGGTCTTCTCTCTGTATGCACCTGGAGCCTGGCGAGACTTTTCTGCGGAAGGCGCGGTCCTGGCTCACGACGAATGTGCGTGCACAAGGAACTGACTTTTTGGCGTACGTTTGACGAAGCTACAGCTAGGGGTTCGGGATTCAGGAACAGGTGACTGTGGTTTTTCCGCGAATGTTCACATTAAGCAAGCACAGGTGTCTCGGGAAGAATGGAAGAGGAATCAAAGGTTACCTCGACATAGCGGCGCGTCAGTTCTTCCTTTTGCAACAGCCTCGCGAGAACTGTTCACTCCACCATAGACAGTAGGAGGGCAAGAGAACTAGACACGAGCTGCGCTGCCGCCCTGGGACAGTGCAGCGAAGAAGTACAGGGCAAGAGTTCCACCTGAGCACCCGATCGTCAGCTGGTGTGTTGCGTGCCTGTCCCATCTATTGCGCAAGGTCGCGGCGCAGATCAGGACGTTGAGAGTGAGAAGGGCAGCCTTGCGTGCTTGGCTGCCTCTCCGGTCACAACAACAGGTTTTCCGCATCACAAAGGTTATTGCTCTGAAGCTACTGCTGGCACCTTCTCGTTTCTTGAGCAGCCTGCGGCGTCTGCGCCCGAGTTCTCGGCGATCGCTACCGCTCGCGGAGCTCCACTCCGTGTGGTTCGCTATCTCATGGGTATGAAAGTGTTGTGTTTCAAAATGTTGGCGACACTCTGTCGGGCGGTGTGCCTCGCTGGGGCGCTCGCAAGAGCGTCGGTGTATGTGGAGGGTGCCTTCTCGAATACCAATAGTGCCACGAGTTTCTACGGTTTCGACTTCGTGGATCCCGTACAGTTCTTTTCCCGGAGCCTGCCATTGGCACCTGCTTCTGTAGTGTCAGAGGGCTTTCTGTCTCCAACAATCCACACTGATATGCTCCGGAGCCTCACGGACCATTACAACATGGCTGCAGCGTTACCTGAGCAGTTTGTCCGAGCCGCCGCGGACGCGGCGACGTATCTCACGATGAAACAGAGGGAACGGTCTCAGTCGTCGAGCCCCAAAGCAACGCACGGCTCATCACACCTGGCTGCTGACGAACCAGCGACGTCACCGTCGCGTTTCTTCATTCCGGGGATGCCCTTCTACCCAGCAAACTGGATGCCTGCAAAAAGCCTCTTTCCTTTGGCTCAGGGCCCGAACGACTGGTTTATGAATTTCTTGTTCGTCCTCTGGGCCGCGTTTCATCCTTCAGAAACTGCCCTCTACGTGGCTCTGGCCAAGGGCGACAAATACCAGGGATGGAATTACCAATCAGATGGCTCATACTCGCACTCGTCAGAAAACTTCAGCCACGAGAATCACCCGTACTGAAACAAGCAGACCCCGGAAAACGGGTTGCCGAAAGAGGAAATCGCTTCAGGCTGACCGGACTTGACCTGAAAGCACAAGCCAAACTGCAATCATCGAGCCACCGCGGCAAGCAGGATGAAGTGAAAGTTACCGAGTCGTTTTCAGCCGTGCGTCGGATCGCCTTTCGACGGTGGCCTGTCTGCTGGGCCGCTTGAATTGCTCCACACCTGAACGTACCCGTACGTAGCACCGCCAGAGCGGCTGACGGTGTCCGCACTGCCACTATCGCCAGACAACAGGGGACAAGAAAATTGCCCCTGACGAGGGGTTTCGCCACGGAAGCTTGGGGGCAAGCTTTCGAGCACTTCGCCTTGGGAGGCGAGCGCAGACTTGGGGCACTACCCTCTTTCCAAGTTTACTGTTCAGGTCTTAAAGCTGTCCTCGGTGAGAAGCCATTGTATTTTGAACTCCACTTCTGCAGCATCAACTGCGAAGACGTGAAGACCGCACCAGCTGGCTGGCGACAGGGAAGCCATTTACTTTGGCAGGGAATCACTGGCGCTGCGCAGGCTGCTCCGTTATGTGGCTACCGCCGTCTCATAAGTTGACCGGAAGAAACTTTGAAAGCGCATGAATGTATCAATCTCGCGCTGAAAGACTGAGCGGGATCAGCTCAGTCAAGGTAGACACACACGCTCCGCACTGACCTTTGCACAGTGTGAAGCAGGATTCGGGTTCCGTTTGATGCCTATATGGAGTGAAGTGAAAAGCTAAAGGGTGCCTCGACTCCCCGCTGTAAGCATATCCCCAATGGTGTCAAGGCTCCCTGGACTCTCCCTCTTTCTGTGAAACAAAAGGGTCTCTGACATTCACCAGAACTAAACCTGAAGTGATGCTTGCCCAGTGTCATGCTCACGATCGCAAGTATGGTCAGGCAGCGACGTCGTTGCAGTCGCGTGTGACGTCTTGACAATAAAGTAGCACGGGCCGTCCAGTCTGGAGAGAGTCAGCACTAGCTTTGGCCCTCGGCGCACTCCTGTCATAGTAACAGGGCTTTCTGATTTCGCAGACACTTTTCAAGACTCGAGAGCCAATGCAGCTATCGGACACACATAGCTACTGCTTTAATTGAGGCGGCGATACGAACAGGACACCTGATTCATTTTCATTGGCGGTAGCGGGAGCGCTGAACAGAAGAAGAGCTGCAACGACACTACAAGACACTACACGATGGCCCTCTGTGTAGCAGCCCAGAAGTGAGACAGATGTCCTATTCCTGTTGACGCCTTTAACAGCTCAGTCGCACAGACTGATAGCTCACATTCGGACTGGCCCAGATGCAGGTGCACATCACGGTCAAGGACATTTTGCTCAAATGCTGCCTGCTCCCGAGCCCAAGCACACTTGCTCCAGGAAACCGTAGCTGCTGACCTAACCGTATGGGGTCCGCACGCGCTGCAGATATTGACAGCGCTTCGAAATTGACAAGAGTTTTCCCTCGGTGTCCTTTTGCCGGTGTCTTTAAATGACATCCCCTTTCAAGTTGACTGCGCGCTCAACTCAAATCACACGGAGACTGGACGTTACGATCTCGCTGTCAGAACGCTCCGCTTGGGCAAACTGATTCATCCTATAGCACACCCCGTCAGCCAAAATCCAAGTCCATGACGTTCTCTCGCCTTAGCTTGGACAGCGAACTCACAGAGCACGCATCCTGACACCGTGTACAGGAGTACAGGAACCTACTTCGTCGCGAAGGCTTCAGCTACGAGCCGGTTTTGCACACTCACTTCGCACATCTCTGAACGTGCCCGTGTTCGCACCAAGGTGCTTCTCTAGGACAAAAGTCAGAAATCCCCTCCCCCCCTCCGAGCAGGCCTGCACCGAAAGGAAATCCCTCGTTTCTTGGCGAAACAAATACACCTGGTCCAGCTGAGCCTTCCCAGTCAGAGACCCGACTGCTTCCACTGAACTGATCAGCCAGCATCTCAGTATAGGAAAGTAATACTTCGTCTTCCGGCGGCTCTGCCACGCCGCGCAGGCATTGCAAGAAAAACAGAAGAAACCTCTCGATTGCTTGGAAAACATAGGCTAACGGGTGGCCGACGTCTTCATGCTGAAAGCCATGTCTAAGCTCCTGGGTTCTGGACAAAATAAGGAGCGAGGTCCACTCTACGCATTTCAGAACTGAGCTTACACAGTAGCCCCCAAGCACTGCGTAATCCAGGGCAAATAAGGAGAGAAAAAAAGACGCATAACCCAACGTGGAACTCAAGTAACTTCGAGCATGCACTGTCCTCTTCTCCCTTGTGCTTGTACTGAACGATTTTGATCCAGCCGCGCAGTAGTATGGTGCCAGTACTGCCTGAGCTTCAGGCACCCCGCCTTTCCGCCCGTCTACGCCTCCCGCTTCGTGTCTCATACCATTGGCAGTAGTGAACAGTGCGAGCTCTGAAAGAACCTGCTCGGCGTCCTTCTCTCCGAGTGTGCAGATATCCTGAAGTACGTTTGCCCTGAGGAGAAGTCGAACAGCTTCTTCTCGCTCCCCAACAGAAAGAACACTCAAGAGTTCTTCTTGGAGTGTTTGCACTCGGCTGTTCCGGGGCGAAAGAGAAAAGAGCGGTGTTGTGCACCTGGTCCAGGCGTCTGGTAACCTCCCAACCTCGCGTGCGCCTGAAGAAAGGATGCTTCGAACGCTGCTGAAGCTCCACTCCCTGCTTAGGCTGAAGTCTCTCCTCCCGGTGTAGCTCCCCAAGTCTACGCTCTCTGTTGCGGCGCCTGGGTCTACGTTGTTTGTGCATACCTCGCAGCCTACACTTTGCTGAGAAGTCGTCTCCCACCGCCTGAACACCCTGAAATGGTCCTCGTTTCTCCCAGTAAGGAGCTCAAACTTCCCCGATTGCTGCATAGCCGCCCCTGTTTCATCATCCGTATTCCATGTTCGCGTTGTCCAGCCGAGACCGCCCTGGTGGCTGTTCGCTGTCTCTCGTCCTCTTTTCAGCGGGCTAACCTGGTATGCTATCCGATCATCAACCAGAGGCGCCGGGCGACTGCCGCCCCGCCTCCGGCCGCGGACACTTTTTTGTCGATACCTTGCAGCATCCTGTACTCGGTTGAATCTGTCAAGACTCGAGGTGCGTCCCTTGGTGGTACGGACCGGCAGAACAGCTCTAGTGTCTGCCCTCCCAAGTGGAGTGACCGCAGCACTGTGAAAGATCCGCTTGCGCCGTGACAGTCCCCCGCCTCTCTCTAGTGGTGTGATGCTATGCCCCTCCTCCATCCTAAAAGAGGGACTCATGCGGTGGCGGTGATCTCTATCCTCCAGGCAGCCGCTGGTGGAGCGATTCTGAACAATTCCTTCCCTTGTGCCAGTGTATTTATTTCCCTGCCCTTTCGGTACGACGCTGACTTTTTCCTCGTCATGCCCAATGTGGTTTCCGTGATCCTTCTCGCTGCCTGGTCTTTCTGCAGGATGCTTGCACCATAAGAAGCACAGAGCACCTGCGGGATTTTTATCAAAACGCCCTGTCACTGTCAAAGACCGCCTCCCCCAGAGGCCACCACTACCGCTGTCATCACTCTCTGACCCCACTGCGCGCCCAGGTGCATCTGATAGTCGGAAACAGGAGTTCGCTCTTTGTTCGTTCTTGGGACCTCTTGACAAAGGGAGCATACTGTCTGAGAGCGGACCGAGCTGTGGTTGCTTCCGCTGCAGCTGCTGATTTTGGTAGACCGCCTCCCGCAGCTCGTTCTGCAGTCGCTCCACTTGCCGGTCTCGTCTACACGGGCACAGAAAAAACAGAACAGGTCTCAGTGTCTGCCTAAACCACATGGAAACGTGATGGGGGCAGACCGAACTAGACGCATGCAGTTCCGGGACGATCCATTCTACTGCACGGGGACATGAACCCTTGCCCTCGCGGAAGCAAAACTGCTTGCTTTCCGATAAAATGACAGCTAAAGAGGTACAAGTCATCCAACTTCCCCTCCGCATTGCTGGCTTCAGCGCAGTGGAAAGCATGCGTGGGGAAGGGGGGTTACCCAGGCTAAGAGATCAATGCCACTGTTTGCTCGACTCATACCCAATTGAGTAAGGCCTATTCGGCACGCAGAAAGGGAGTTCCGAATCGATGACAAGGCTGTTGCAAATGACATTCATCCTGACGACTCACCCAGAAACAAGTTTTGAGAAGACACCCACCCATAGGCGGTGTTATTGCGCTGCTGTTTTCTCGTTTTGCCCGTGTTTCCACTCGAAGTCATCCCTGTCTCTCGCTGTCTCTTTAGCTCTCTGCACTCTGACAGCGTACAGCCGCTTCTTGTCTTGTCTTGTCTATCTATCTATCTATGGAGCTAGCTGCCTAAAGTAACCCGAAAGCAGAATCTCGACAGGTGGCACATGAGGTAGAAGACAAGCATGAACACGGGACGTGCGCTGAGGAGACGAGACAGGGAAAAAAGAACGGGGGAAAAAAAAGACGCTCTTCTCGCCGCATCTAGAACTCCTACCGCTCATGGAATACAGTACGTAAAGCAGACACAACAGAACGCCTAAAGAACAAAAGGAGACGGTGGTGATGATGACACTCCTGCTGCGTAAGCAACAACCCAGGACACCTGACAGGGGAAGCAGTCTACCTTTCTACCTATTTTGCTCAGCTTGCGTATCCGGTGTGAATCGTGAAGAGTAAGTACAGTAAAGAGAAGAATCTCAAAGGTAGACGGAAGGGAGAGCCCAAGTTGGAGAAGGGTGATCGAACACCTGAATATGTCATTACATTCAAAAGAATGAGTCCAAGAAAACTTTCCCAAGGTTGAGAAAACGATCGCTTCTTCTTCGCGAAGTCGTCAAACATTCAGAAAGGCGAGAAAGTTGAGGGCCAAGAAGAGGGAAGAACACCAGGCAGCCAAGCGGAAGACACGTACAAAGACACGGACAAACTCTTCTTACCGTAGGAGATCTTTCCTTATGGCATCAAACTGTCTATTCAAGTCATCAATCTCCGCTTCCTGCTGCAGCCGTAGATGGCGTTGTTCCTCTCGAAACTTCCGTCGTAGGTCATCGTGCTCGTCTAGAATTTGCTGGATTCTCTTCTCCTACGGACACACATAGCGAGAAAAGAACCGGGCGGACGAGGTAATGGCTCAAAGACACGTTCGTGAGATGGAAACAAAGACACCGGCTGCTCATCAAGGTCCGAGAGTGACAGCTACTTTGCTGTGTCGGCTACAAAAGAATCAAAGGTCTGTCAAGTGAGACTGAAGAAAAGAAAAAACGGCTTTTGGCCTGTTGTATTCGGTGAGAATCATCGTGGTTACCAATTGGACTTCGCCGCACCACCTCTCGTCAAAAGAATGGAAAACAAGTTCACCTCACCTCTGCTCCTCAGGACACAGTTGCAATCGAACGACTCAAGCGAGAGACATCAAAAGAAAAGGCACTAGCTGACAGAAGCAGACGATGAAACTACGATGCCTAATAACAAGCGTGTCATATAATCTGCTTGTCATACGGTGCCTTGGTAGAGTGTACACCTCCGCCGCCATTCCTGTGGCTATACAGACAGTACTTTACTTATCTTCCACAGCATGACAAAATCACCACTAATCAACTCATGGTAGAGTCCTTGCCTCCTCCTACGAATGATACAGTTCAGTCATTCTTTCTGTTGTACAGACACGAACTGCAGCGGGAGTAGGCGCAGCCCGGGACTGGTCAGCTCACTACTACACCAGGAGACCATACTGCCTGCCTACACAACTACCTATATACGTGTATAAAGGGAAATACATCATTTCAACCAAAGAAATGATTCTACACCCCCTGCTTCGTTCACGAGGTTCTTTGCAACGACGCGAGAGAAATCTTGGACGCTGCACAGTCTTTTCAAACGCCTAGACTTAGGACACCACAACGACTAAAACGGACAGCATTTGTTGAGCATGGCTTGCTCGACGTGTCCTACAGTAGATTAGTAACTCCCTACTTGAGAGCCTGACTAAAAAAACAGACAGAAGAGATCACTATTGCAAGAATGTACAGAGAAATATCCTACTCCGTGGTTTCCCCCTCCTCTCCATACCCAACCTGCTTGGTCTGGCTTGAAAAGCTAGGCACCAACTTTATGAGAGGGATCACCACATAGGCACTATAGCTGACTTGGCAAGGCACTGAGGACTGGACTAAAGCTGACAGGCTATGCGGGGGAAATCCAGCCCCCTCTGGGTATAGGTATTATCACACGAGAGTGTGTAAACACTTAAGACAGATGTCATGCCTTCGTTTTTACCTTCTCATCCACCTGTTTCGAAAGGCGCCGAGACTGCATTTCCTCCTCTTCTAATTGCCGCTTAGCGTCCGTGAAAGACTCCTATTTGAAGAAAAAACACCAACACAAAACGACAGAAGCAGCCTGGTTGTCGCTAGGCTAGTCCAATACGTGCTTGTACCTATGTCTGTGTTAATAAAAAGGAAGTCGAGAGACAATGTATGGAATCGTCCTCCGTAAGTAACAAAAAGACATGTAGTTGGTCTATTCATCTCTCTATATCGATCTGGGGATGTATACATGTTATATGTCTATCTAGCTATATCATACGCTTAGACGGACAACACGCCAACGCTACTTCGGTGTGTGTAGATCTTCCGGGAGACCGAAATTGCACTTGAACAGGTCGAATGACGCCTCTAGCCATTCTGATCATGTACACCACCAGGATCAGATCAGATCACATACATGCAAACGAAGAATACAGACAAACTTACTCGAGCTTGTGCTGTTGTCAAGCACAGTCGCTCTCGAAGCAAATCCACCTCCCGCTTATACTGCAGAAGAGACAAAAGAACACCGGAGGGGGAGAGTAGAAAAGCCAAGAAGCCTTCTTCATTCACCTAGGTACTACGTCAATAGTAAGAAGAGGTGCCCTCATGCACGCTCTTTTCCTCTCACTGCGGTTCAGATGAGAAACGTCTCCTTTACTTGTCCTTGACTGACAGGAGAAAGTCTCATGTACGTGTTCCTCATCTGACTTCAGGCGAGACACACGATGTGCTTCGAGAAACACAGAGAGCCTAATGCAAACCCGCACAAAGTAGTTTCTGTCTTCGTCTTCTTCTTTACGGGTCTAGACGTTGGAGCGGTAGGAGTGGGGGGAGAGCAGCATCTGAATTTACATAGTCCTTCGTATGTATTTGAAGGAGGTCGATCCTGTGTCTCTCCTGTGGAAGAAGGCTTGGTCTCTCATCCTCTTTCTTGCCAACAACGCAGTCCCGATAAACAGACCATCGACAGGAGGAGGGTGGACGTCACTATGCATGCAACTTCTGAGAAAATCTGAGCAAAGGTGAGGGGGTGGAAGTAACACGTGGTTCCTCTTTGCTGTTTCGAATTGTGAAGGAAGGAATACTTCCACGACATCTCACTCTTTGGAACACCTGTTGGAAGGAGAAAGATTCCCTCACTTGGTCACGTAACAAAAAAGATCTCTCTTTGTCAATTCCTTTTCTTCTCCCTTTCTCTACTCATCGTCTCCCCGTCCCTGTTTCTCTATACCTCCTTATAGACAAGTCAGGCGCATATCGCTACGTGTCTAAAGAACTAACGAACACTCACCTTCATCCACCGCCTACACGCGTAACTACGTACGACCCACGGACTCTTGCTTACACCATAGAATCTAGAAGTTTGCGTAGAAGAGATTTTCCTACCTTCCATAGAGGGTGATGTATAGCACGCACGAAGTATGAGACGAAGACCCATACATCCATCATCCATCTTGTCCCTAGAAATTTCTTATTGTAGAGAGGTAGGTATAGGAAGAAGGATAAACTCAACATGGCATACAATTGTCATTATCCTCATTCCTTCTACATGTCACCAACTCCCTGTCGCGAGACTTTACACTTACAAAAGCTTTAGCAGCGCGATCTCGTTTCAAAAGCTGACCCAGGAGATACGCGACAGAGAGATAAAAATCCACCATTGTTTGAACTGTAAATCCTATGCCCTGTTCTCCTTCTTTCTCTTGTTCTTCTCCTAGTGTATGTGGTTGCTGCTGTCTTTCCTGCAAAAAGCCTCCTTCTTCATCTCTCGCAGAACCGTCCCCTCGATCTCTCCCAAGGAAACATCCGTTGCCCATCATACCTTCTTCACTCCCCCTCTGGCACCTCTGTAATAGTGAACATCGATCGCCGTGTCTACTTCTATCTCCCTTGATAGTACCATCTCCTGTCTCCTGATTCTTTCCACCATCCTGTTGTTGTCGTCTTGCTGCCTTCATGTGAACAAGTGAAGATGGGTGACCATGGTCTTTCTTGTCATCTTCTAATAAGACGTCTTCAGCATATCCTCTCATCTCAGAATGAAAACCATTCACAGCAGAACCATCTCTTCTGCTAACATCACTGTTGGCACCGCAACGAAGAAAAGATCTCTTCATTCCTTCTTTGTCTACTTCTTCTTCATCTTTCTCCCTTTTCTCTTCGCGATCTTCTTTTTCTCTTGTCTCTTCCCAGAAGTCTTCACAGGGATTACGATGATCCAACAGGGTCGGTAGAGGCGAAAGAGAGCTCTCCGGATGAACTTCCCTTCTGCTTCTCCTCCTCTCAGTTTCACGATCAATAGAATCTTCGTTGTATGACAGGTGTGTGTCTCCTACAACACCCCACAGATCGCTCGCTTCTTCTCCTTGTCGTGCTTGATGATCTTGTTCTTGACGCCTTCCTTCTCCTAAGAAACGGGTAGTTTCAACCTGGGAGAAATAGGAACTAAAGGAAGGTGTCCCTCCTAGGAATGAAGAAGAAGTAGTTACGTCTCCCGCTACGAGAGATGCATGCAGAAATTTGAAAGCTCTCTGCTTACAGTGTTGAATCAAATCTTCAAGAGATTCAAGTCCATCTGAAAGAGATGGAA
The DNA here is from genome assembly GCF_002600585.1 of Cystoisospora suis. Lineage (NCBI taxonomy): Eukaryota > Apicomplexa > Conoidasida > Eucoccidiorida > Sarcocystidae > Cystoisospora > Cystoisospora suis. The sequence goes on along the minus strand of NW_027155160.1, from coordinate 32,187 downwards.
TGTACTCGCGTGTTTTTTCTTGTTTTCTCTTCTTACTCTTCTTTTTCACATTTTGTTTGGTATTGCCTATACCCGCCGTCTCGTGACTTCTTAATATATCTCCATCATGTCTTGGTTCTGTCTCCTCTTCTTCTCTTCTTACATCTTCTTCCACAAGATGGAGAAGTCTCTCTCGCTCTGTCGACATCCCTTCTCTTTCAAGTGAAGAGATCTCATCTAATAACTCTCGTAAAGCCGGCTCTCCTTCTTCCTCTTCATTATCATCATCTTCTTCTTCTTCAAGTTGTTCTCTGAGAACTTCAGCGAAATCTCGAAGCCCAGGTGGAAGCCAGTCCTTCGCATATAGTCTCTGTTCTTCCTGTTCTATAGCAAAAGAACTTTTCCCCTCCCTTGGCCTTTCCTCTTTCTTGCCACCGGGACAATCTCTCTCGCTCTGCTTCATATGCTCTTCTAGAAGGCATGAAGAAATCCAGAAGGACGCAGTCGCTCGATTTCCGTTCAAGAAGACTCGAGGTAAAGGTCTCAGTGCTGTGTTTCTTCTTATGGTGTGAAACGCCAGAGAGGAATAGTCGGATGGGCAAGAAGAAGAAGAAGAGGCGAAGACGTGATTAGCACTACTGGTACCACTACTATTAGAAGATGAAGAAGCTAAGGTCAAAAACCCCCAGTTGATGTTGTTGTTGTTTGAAGACTTTGTCTGGAGTGCAGGACGATGGCGAGTGGACACCGGTGATTCTTCCTCCATACAGGTTGTATCTTCCTCTGAAATGACGCTCTCTGAACACACAGATGGAGAGGGAGGTGACGGAGAAGATGACGAGGATGAAGAAGATGAAGAAGACAGAGACGAAGAGGCTTTGATACTATAGGAGGAGGAAGTTTCGTAGCCAGGAGCCTGACAGACAGCCGTTGTCGTTGCTTCTTCATTCAAAGTCCTCACTTGCTTTCTTCCTTCGTCTCCTGCCGTGCTATCCTTTGAAGGAAATACACACCACCGTGATCCTTTCCCCTTGTCTTCTCTATCAAGTACTGGGGATGTACGACCACTGCCCCATCTCTTCTCTTCTCTTGCTTTTCCGCGATGTCCTTTTACTTCGTGGAGAGATTCATCCGATGAAACAGAATGTGAAGCCTCATCTTCACTTCTTTGCTCCTTCGCTTCTTCTTCTTCTTCTTGGTTCTTCTTAACCCGATTGTCGGTGCCCATGGCCTTCTCTTCTAAGATCTGGTCTGATAGACCCGAAGTCGTTCTCTGTTGTGGAGTTGGATGGTGAAAAGGCTGCGAGAGTATGTCGGGGAGGGCCTCCCCGGATGACGAAGATGAAGAAGACGAATCAAGCAGACGAGACGAGACACCCAGAGACGCACTCGTCTTTCCTGGTGATAAAGAAGAAGACGTGAAATATCCCCTCGAACTCTCAGGAACACGACATGAAGGGGACAAGCTGAGAGAAGAAGAATCATTCACCGAGAGAACCACAGAGGACGTAGACTGGGTAGAACCTTCGACAGTTGCCTTCGTGTTATCAACTACAGAATTGCTGCTCACTCCCATCCTCCTTACATCTTGTTGATGCGTTGTCCTGGTATTATTATGAACCCTCTCGGTCTCTCTTAATCTCCCTAGTAAGGCTTCAGCCGCACGTGAAGAAGCTTCAGCGGCAGCCCGCGCAGCTAGCGAAGATGCAATAATGTCTTGTCCTGCGGTCGTGTCTTGTATGGAGCTGTCAGACACAAGCTGAGCTGAGGTACGATCATCTCTTGAAGAAATCTTGCCTTTTTGCTGAACAGCCCCACTCGGAGCCGGCACGCTGCCACCGGCACCGGTCGTAGAGGCGAGAGAGGAGGTCTTCCTAGAACCAGAAAGAAGAGGATTGAGTGGAGAGGGAGCCAGGAGAAGAGAAGAACTGGAAGAAGAATGAGAGGGGCGAGGGAGGACAACAGGGGAAGTAGCAGCCACACGTGTTGGAGTGTACTGACAACGAGCATATGTTCGATCTTCGACACCGTAAGTGAAAGAAGAAGAACAGGGTGCAGAAGACAGTGTGGGGAGGCGAGGAGTATTTGGTCTCATCACACCTTCGCCTGAAAGAAAGAGAGAAGGCAATGAAGCAAGAAGAATACAGACAGACAGCGAAGGGAAGACGACGCACTGAGAGATACACACAGTTAGAATGACGGGTTCTTCAAGAAGGTGAACGGAGGGGGGGCATAATAGAGAGACAGATAGTGAGACCACTCCAGAGACACATAAGAAAGATAGAGAATACAACACTAAAGAGTATGATTGCCTTCTTGTGCCTTTCTGGGGTGAGGTTGGTGACGAGAGGGAAAAAGAAAAGAACAGTGAGGGGCACAATAGTTTGGAGAGATCCTCCATTTATGTATACATGTATGAATATGTATCTACGCGAACATACATATACACACATAAATGCATGTACCCCTATATGTAAAGAGAGTGGCCGGTGTAAAAGAAAACTGGGCAAGAGGAAAGACATGACGGGAAGAGAAAAAGGTGGTTAGGGATGTCGAGAGAGCACCTAGGACGCCTCAACAAGAATAGTTGATAGAGCACAAATGGGTTCGTGAAGAAGTACACATTTGTGGATATTAGTATGTGTATGCATATTCATGAATAGGAAGATACACATGAGAGGTGTAGGCGACCTCCCCGGTAACAACGGCAGTGATACTGGGGAAACGGCTCAAAGCTGTACATATAGAAAAAGGCGATGCAAGGAAAAAGCTTGTCAAGGTAGATCAAACCATGTAGAGACAGAGGGAGAGACGTAGAGGAGAAACTACAATCGTCTTCTGTAAAGAAACTTATCAGTCGAGCCACGACACGAAAGAGAACCGAGATGCATGAGACGCTGAGAAAGAACAAGAGCTTACCCGTGTAGAGTGTGGAGGATCTTGTATCTCGATTTGAAGAAGAATTAAGGCCATGCAAATTACCTTTCTGTCCCTGTTCCCCTTGTTTAGGTTCGGCACCCACACCTCCCTCGATCTCTCTTGACTGTCTTTCTTCTTCTGCTTCTTTTTCTCTTCCTCTCTCTCGTTCGTCGTGTTGATTGACTAAAGAAACGTCTTCTCTTCCCTCCCTGTTGGTCCTACCTTGCGCCCCAAGAAGGACTTTCTCCCCGGGCAACAACACCTCACTGCGAGGAAAGAAGTTTCGTTCGGCAAGATATTCTTCACGTTGGTCTTTTGGAGAAGAAACATCATACACCTCCTTCGAGAAATATGATTGGTGTTCTTCTCGAGGACGAGGGGGATGAGCCGTCAAAGAAGAAGTAAAAGTAGCAGTAGAGGAAACAGAAGAAAGAGAACTTGGTGAAGTGTCAAATGATGAGAAGGCATAGGAAGGATCTAAGGAAGCAGATAGGAACTGAAAGGTCTGTGTATGTTCCCTCTTTGGCACATGAGACTGAGGGGACTTCTGTCCGTGGGATGGGGTTGAGATGCTAGGACGGACAGAAGTTGAATGAGGTTCTAACGATACAGGGGAGGTAGAAGAAGAACAGCCAAAAGAAAATGGAGAAACTGCTACTGAAGATGAAGACCGTGCTTCACCAGACGACTTACGAAGCGAGTGCACTGAAAGTTGGGGGAGAGGGGGACGAGAACGAGAAGAAGAAGAAAAATTCTCCCCATTCTCTTGGCAGTGAGAAGGTGTATGGACAGCACCGGCTGTAGTAGCTAAAGAAGGTGAAGTCGGGCGAGATAGAGAGTCTGTTGTGTGTCGCGACTCTCTCACCGCGGAAGCTCTCATTGATGGAGAACTCTCACCTTGCGTGGATGGTTGGAGACGATCCGCGGGAGTCTTCAAGGCCGCACCTGCCACTGGTGAAAAAGATAGAGGAGAAGACGCAGAAGAGGAGGAAGTCGAAGGAAAAGAAAAGGGCGGAGACACAGAAGAGGTAGAAGAAGAAAGGGAGGAAGAAGGGGATGGTGACGGGGAAAATGAAGAGGAACACGACAGGCTGGATATACCGGTAGATACTCCACTGAAGGGAGGGGTAGAGGAAGACGTGGAAGGCTTAACAGATGGACGGGAGGAAGAAAACCCGGGAGACCGACAAAGATAAGACGAAGTTATCTGGTCTCCCTTGGAGCTAGATCGACCCTCTATCTTCTTTTCCACCAAGAAGTCAAAATCCCTCTCGTTTTCGCAGTCTTTCAAAGGACACTCAGCATTCCCAGAGTCCTGTGACAACCTCCCGGAGTTCCTAGACATCTTTTCCATCTTTCTCTCCACTTGTTTGCCAAGAGGCATCTTCTTTCCAGGGTATGCATCAGAACACCCGGCTCTTCACTAACACGAGATGGGTGTACACCACAACGGATCCCTATCTAGGTGATGAATAAAAGAGGACTGCATTTTAAAACAAAAAGTCGAGACACAGAGCACACTGACGAAACGCTTATCGGCACTCATGCAAACGTCTCTTCGCTCCGTGGGAAAAAGGGAAGGAGATGACGCCAGCCGAAGTGAAAGAGAGAACAACCTGACACAGCCAGCGCTCTGGAACGCCGGACCCAAGAAATGCGTCACAGTCACTGCCGTCGAGAGAGGAGAGACAAGCTGTGAGAAAACGACTTGCCCTTTTCCTTCCAACAGCTAGTCGTGAGATAATAAAAAGAATACCTTTGCTCTTCTGAATGAGCTCTTACTGAATAAAGGTGACACTGCAGACGGAGACATGGTTCCCGTGTGCGAAGAAAACATGAAAAATCGCCCTACCTTACTGCGGGCGAGGTGACGCCGGCCATTGAGTTCATCTGTCACCGCAAATGAACTAAAGAACAAAGATGCCGTCCCGTTGACAAAAAGCGAGTCTTACCAGGGTGAAAAAGGGTGAATGAGCACACCGCTCTCACGACGGCAGAATCAGTACGCTTTTTTAACACATGCAATAAGACCCTGAATCTCAAAGTTCGCTAGAGATGGGAGAAAAGGACCATTTCGTTGCACACTCAGGAGCGAAGCGGGAGAAGAACAACTCGGAAATAGAAAAACCTGGTTTCTGTTCTTCGCTTTTGCGCAGGTTGTTGAAGAACTCTCCATGTATCTGTTTGGGCGAAGCCGATGCCGCAAGTCAGGAGGAGAGTGATTCATCCGGACAACCACATCTCTGTATGCTTAGGGACACCGCGCAATATCAGCCGACGGCGCCGGACTACGTCCTTATGGCAGCGAATGGCTGTGACAGAAAAAAGGTACGGAGAACTAATCTTTTGACCGCGACACTGTAGCCATGCCTCAATTCCGTCACCGAGATGAAAGTACACACTCGCGAATCGCGCGCCATCCCCGAACGGCTCCGGACATTCCGCAGAACAAGCCCAACGCGGCGCGGGCCGAGTCTTTGGTTGTCGGTTGATGGTCAGAGTTGACGCGAGACTACGAATTTTGGCTTAACGCCCGAGCCCTGCAGTGCATCAAACCCATTGGGTGGCGTGCTGTTTCATGAGAAGGAGAGTTCGTTCGGGAAAACATCACCAGATCCTGCCTCCTTAGCAGTGGGGGTTTCTTGTGTGTCCGTTTGGAATGCTGTGCCAAGACTGGCTGCAGTTTCCTCCACTCTTGTCCTACCTAACAGAGATGCAACTTGTGTGGGCAGCGCGTGCCGTTTCTTCTTCCGCACCTCAACCGCGTCCACTAGCGTACACGAATGAGTGAGAAGCAGCGGCACAAATTCAAGCACTCCATACCCGTTCAGGAAGCGAGGTAAGACTGAACAAGAACACGCAAGTGCACTGCATTGTTTTGTCAGTGCGTCTTCGGCTTTGGGCGGGGCATATGGTATGACGCAAACACATTGAGAACAGTGGAAACAAGGCCGGAGATCGAGCCCTGTTCATCGCCAGGGTTCGATTTTCGGAATGCTTGAAGTAAACCTTCGCTTCAGTCTCCGGACCGTACTCAGTTCGCTCTCGTGGATCATTCCACCAGACAGTCGTGCTCATCAGCCATCGATGCAAAAATGGTGGCAGGGGTATTCTGATCGAATAGACTGGCAACACCTTTTCTGAGAAGAGGCCGGGACCGAAGAAATGTCTGACTGGGAAACCTTGCCGTGGGTGCGAGCCTTGTCCCCGCTTTAATGACTGCTAGGCAGTTTCTGGCGGCCCCTCTTTGTTTCAGCACGAGAAAGTCGCGTCACACGTTCAGCAATCTCATGCGTTGTCTATCCCCAACAGAGGTGTAGCAAAACCAGGCGGCTTGGACATAATTTTATATGCTGTCAATCTTTAACGTGAGGCAAAAGCTTGCTCCGAGACAACACGCGGTCAGTGAGTCACTGAGCCCCTGGGTGTTGTGAAGAGTAGCGCCTCAAAAAAGGGGGTATGCATTAGGAGAAGCAAAACCCCGGAGGGACAAACTCGTGTCCTCGAGCAGGCAAAACAACGAAGCACTGGAGTTTTCTGTGAATCATACTTCGGAGAATGGACGCGAAATTACATGGCCGAAAGTGCAAACTATGAAAGGAACAGGCAGAGTAAAGTGATTTCCTCTGCTGCAGGGGTAAACACTCGGCAAAACTACAGCACATCGCGTAGGGCTTATGGCTTCCCTGCAGCTCCGCGTGCCTGGTGGCCACACTTCTCGTAGCAGAGTATCAGGCTCTGATGCATTGTTCTAATGAACGCAGAGCGGAAAGTCTCCGATCTGTGGCGTGACAGGTTACGGTGTAGACTACAGCAGACGCGCACGAGCACTAAGAGGAGACGAGGTTTCCGAAGGTTCAGTGGGGGTAACAGGTGTGGGTGAAGATTTCCCTCGAAACTACCCCGACCGCTCTTTGCCGTGACTCAATGGTGCAAAGACATCTGAATGGGACGGCCACTAAACACTGACAGACACTGCGTACTTCGCCTCTTCTGCGTAGAAGGCTCATGGGGCTACCTCTAAGGCGAGTACATAGAGATCCTCTTCTCAAGACTCGGAGACCAACTAACATTTTCAGGGGGGGCCAGCTGACCTCCGGAACACACCTGTCAGAAGAACTTGGTAGGACCGGCAAGATAACGGTAGGGACTTCTGATAGTTGGGGTGTCGATACGCAAAACCAAAGACTTCGGGGACGTGAAAAAAAAGGACAGCTCATACCGGGGCCTGATCACGCAGCGGCTCCTTGTCGCGGCATTAAACATGTGTGTTTCTTTGTCTGTCTTTCTTCGCCGCCGCACTGAACTGCTAGCCGCCTTCCTGTGAGAACTGGTGGTGATGCTATAATCCATCCTTGTCGGCGAAGCCGCAGCATTAGAGGCCAGGAGAGGCCGGGGTCGTTCTCACCCGTCACCGTGGCGCAGAACAGGGGAACGGAAGACTCTCGGCATATGCAAGAGAGTTCCGACACAGGCTACCGGATTCGGCTGGAAGGAGACTCCATGAAGATCGCAAACTCATACTCGTCTACACGCTTCGAAAGAAACCTTGTGAATACAACCCGAAGTGCCTGTCGGGGGCCGATTGCCTTCTGACATACAATAGTAGCTCTCCTTAAAGTGTGATATATCACGCTTAATTTGAAGATCTCTGGAATCACCGGGTAAGAGTTGGCTTCTCCACGCGAAGCCAAAAGTCTCTGATTGGTCAGATGCAGGACACTGTTTGAAGGGGGCCAGGCGGTCCCCCTTTTCGCGGCCGGGGCGGCACCGCGGCCTGGCGGGAGTAAGAAGGGAGACAGGTGAGAAAATCATGCTACTCTTGGACCAGAACAACGGATGGCAACCCAGATAGCCAGCGTATCCCTATATGACATGTCCCCCCCTTTTAGGCGAACATTCGCAGGAACTGTAGCGTTCTCGCGGGAGCAAAGAGAAAACCAGGTGTAAGTACATCACAATCCAGATGTCTCGTGGCTGACTGTCGATGCATTCAGCCGCCCCACAGTGCAAGTACGCCGATGCAAGCTAGCCTTGACAATCTGTCGCTTGATCAAATTACTCCGTTGCTTTCCCTTCTCACCTTTCTGCAACCTCAAAAGCGATTCGCCTTCATATGCAGTTTCTCCGTGAGACTCCGTACGACGCCTTCTTACTCGTGTGAGGCTTGTCTTGATCAGGAGCCCTGACGTTTCCTGTCCTTGGCTCTTTCTGTCCCGCGAGCAGGGCAGGCCATCTTCTTTCTGAACGGCCTCTTATGTACCTTCTTTTCTTGTTTCCCTTTCCGCGTTCTAGCTCCTTCTGTGTTTCCACTTGCCAATAGGTGCTTCCTCCCTGGAGTTCCCCGCTGTTCATGTTGGTAGTGCCACCACAAGACACACGTGCGATGTGGCCAGTCAAATCGGATAAACGCGTATGTACACCAGCGATTCATAAAGTGCAGTAACTGGGATCTTTCTCGCTGCTGGGAATCGCATCCTATACAATCCCTTCCCGCCTTTGTGAAGACCCCTGCTGAGAAGCGCAAGCCGCGTTTCTTCTATTCTCCCTACTTATTCTCCGTGCTTTCTCCACCCGTTCTTCGTAGTCTTCCCGACTGCTGCTTTTCTTCTTTGAGTTGTTCGGTCCTTCCGGTTTTCTTCCCTTGTCCTCTATGGTCTCCTAGTGCGATAGAGAAGTTGTGAATGTAAGAGAGATCTCGTGTGCCCGTGACTCCTCCAGAAGAAACTACTTCTTTGGCGTTGGCTTCCTCTTTCCGTCTCGTCTTCCCGTTGTTTTACATTACACATATAACATGGGGTATTCTTCTCCCTGTCTTCCCTAAGACATCGCATAAGCTTTACAGCCTCTTCCTCCTGGTGTTTTCTCCTACTAGATTCCCTTTCCTGATCGTCTTCCAGCCCACCAGCCATGGAGTCACGACGAGATACAGCAGAGCAACACCCGTCTGGCTCCTCAGGAGGAAGTTCTTTCTCCTCAAGCGGTCCACCAGGATCAGAACTTGGAGCCCAGAAATCCCTCAAACGAATCAAAGCAGAGGCTATCTCCAATGACGGAGGGCAGACACCACGTGAGTATCGAGTGAGAGAAAGATCTTCAATCGGTTGTCTTATTCCGTATCTCTACGTGTACGTATGTATCCAGCTATACAGACGTTTGTGTATGTGTTGATCTGCACCAATCTTGTTACGTACAAGGCTTACTCATGTATGCTGTATGAGTGAAGCGAAATAGAACTACGACTGTACACAGAAGGCTCGCTCCTTCACTCTCTCCGGAAACTCCTCCGTCCTCTTCATCGCTGCTCTCACACAAGAATTTTTCTTGCCAAGACGTCTATCTCCCACGCAAGATGGAGGCCTTCAAGCTCCTGAGTTTTCTAAGCCTGAAACGTTCTTGAAGACTTCGCCTGGACACTTGTCTTCAGACAGGAAACGCATTCAATACAAAGGCATACACATTCGGAGTCTACTCGCAATAATACGACGCTTACGATCCCGTACGAGCCTCCCCCCGCGGAGTACTCAATATAGTAACTTTGTCTCTTCACCACTAACGCTATATCTCCGTCTGTGCCCAAGTTTGCTTCCGGTTCGTCCGATACATCAACAACAGCCAGATGAGTAGATCGCCTGGGTCCCTTGTGTCTATGTAAAACGAAAACCAGACGACTAGGCAAGGAAAGAGTTCTTCTATCATTGAGTGTTGGAGGGTTAAATATCAAATACAGGAGGTTCGCAACTTCTACCCCTCGTATAGTACTCATATTCACGCCCAGATATGTATGTGTATACATGTGTATGTGTCTATACTATGTCATCTGATTGTTGTTTGTTTCGTAGTTTCTTGTGTTCACGTGTTTCTATCTTTCTCTTGCTCGTGCTTTTCTTCCTCAGTCGCGCTCCGGACAACCTTTTCGTACAATACTCCTCTCTCTATGCAGTTCTATGGCCATCGGCGGATAGCAGGGGCAACACCTCTTAGCGCGCCTTCGCTTTCTTCTTCTACGTGCCAGACTGGAGGTCTGAACTCTCCGCCCTACGCATCTTCTCTTTCTCTCTCTCAATCTGCTGGGACTCCTACGACCTCTCCTCCACCCACAGGTCATCATCTTTCTCCTCCTACTACTTCTCCCTCAAGGAGTATCCTGACCCCTGCAGGCATCAAGACAGAGAGAACCTATGGACTGACGTCCTCGAGCTCGACAGCTCCTGCTTCCCGCAAGTTCGTCCCAAATCTTGGAACTCTTCATCGAGCACAAACCACAAGTCCTCTAAGAGAACTTGGAGGAGATGATAAGAAAGGAAACAAGGAAGAAGGAGTGAAGAAGGAAGTTATAGGAGGAGATGGACATAAGAAATCGAATCTAAACGCATTCCTTCTTAGATCTCTGGACCACACTGTTCTTAAAGGAGTCACGGTTAGTCCAAGAGGAAGGGTTTCCGCCATGGCTTTCTTCGATCCTTCATATTTAACATATGAACATATGGCGTTTCGTAGTATCGACCTATTGTCTTTCATGCTGATTACAGATAGGTATATATATATATATGTGGAGCCAGGTCTATCTTCCTTCTCACTCATTTTGACCAGTTGTATGAGTACCAGATGGCATGCTGCTTGGATTCTGCGCAAAAAGCGAGATCTTCAGACACGTAGGAGGCGACCACATATAGACATCTTCGTATACTACATCAACCACCTGTCCAACCGAACAAAATCTCAGCCCTTGGACTTTTTTCCTGCCCATAGAGAGACTGTATGAACGAAAGGACATGAGGTTCTTCCTGGAAAGATATGACTGTGAATAGCACATATAGAGTACTCCAAGATTTTCTGCTTTCAGCGTATTGCCTCGCTGCTAGGCGATCTTACATGTACGTTTACTGTCTTCTGTCCCCAGTGAGGCTTGGTATATACATGTATATAAGGCAGACTACGGAAGACGGGAGTCAGGAATCCAGTGGAGCGTCCTCCTCAGAGCTATGATAACCGTCATGGGGAAGAGGTCTCCACTAAGGAGGAATGTCTTGTGAGCGGTGAATCTGTTTGAGACAAAGACATAAGCCGTCTTACACTTGGCGAGAAAGCAACAAGACATTAGAACACAACCTCCCACTAGAGAAAGATGTTGCTTCTTTGGACAGACGAATGAGTTAGAGTCCCGCGTTTCTCCTAGTTTCTTTCTTTCTTTCTCACTCTTTCGTTCTTTTCCTCTCCCTCGTCTTCAGAACGCAGGAAGAGATGGCCGGAGTCCTCCTTTCAATCGACCGTTTCCTGGCATGTACCCAGGAGGCGTAGGATCTCAAGGCTCGTCTCCTACACCAGGAGGCGGCACGCCTGGCTTAGGCGGGGGAAGTCATATGATGAGGCGACCTTTACTTCATATGGTATCTCCAGCAGCTATCCGTGAGAGTAATTTAAGACTGATGCAGCAGCAAAAACTCGCTAAGGATGGCCGCAAGAAGTCGAGGAAACTTATGGAAATCTCTTGGATCGGATGCGGTGGGGGAGATGATGATCCTGATAATAAGGACGACAACAGCAGTAATCTCGGGGGTGCCTATACACCTGTCAGCCTTCCTTTTGTTGTCAGGGAAGATGACGACGTTGACGAGGATGAAACGCAGGGACATGGAAGAAAAAGAGAGGTAAGGAAAGGACACATGAAAATCATCTCCGGAGCCTCGCAGAAGAGGAAAGATGCGAAATACTGATATAGTGTTGTAGGAACTGAGTGGTGCTAGACAAAGGTTCGACTATTAGAGAATGACGCTGAGAGATAGTTTGGGTGCCGGATGCTCTATATAAGGTGTCTCTGGTGTATATCTTACTATGAATGTATATGTCTACACAAAAGCCTGTAGTCTGAGAAGAGATGTCGAGTGCAACATCTCCTCTCTCTATCACACATCTTCTCTTCTGAGACTGGAGAAATAAATTGGATAAACCAGCACACTTGAGGAAGATATAAGGCGTGGCATCTTCGTCCACACGAGAAATCTCAAGAGATCATGGCAGTGGAGACTCCCTGTCAAAATGATCCCGCTGTTTTCAGTATGCTATAGCTATCTTTCTATTGAAACTCCATGTTTCTATGTACGTTTTTTACTGACAACGTTACCTACGTATCTATCTACCCATCTATCCGTCTTCAATTTATCTACCTGTCTGTCTGTCTTTAGTCTGTCTATCCTTCTACGTATCTTATTCTGTCTGTTTACCTGCAATGTCTTTATCTATCTATCTAGCATGTTTCCATGACAAACGATATCTTAGTCCATCAGTTACCTTTTTCTTGTCTGTGAGAGTGAATGTCAGTCTCTGTTTTAGTCTTTGTTGCTGTCCCGAGTTCGTAGGAGAAACTGAGCACAAGCTTATCTATTCACATTCCACCTCTCACTACATGATTCTACCCTTCACATCTATTTACTCCGTTTTTCTTATTATGCATTTCTAGCCGCCAGGAGGACCATGTGGAGGGCATTCAGGAAGTATAGGAGAACGTCGACCAGATAGAAGAACTAGCCGAAGACCGACTGCCCGTCATGTCGAAGAATCGAATCGATTTGCTGCAGGTTTACTCCTGGTCAACGACGATCAGGACGCGAAAAAGGATGGAAAGTTCACTGATACTTGGGAGCTCGCAGAAGACGAACAATCAGGGAAAGGAACGTAAGTTGCTGAGAGGTGATGTATGTGTGCGCCTTCACCAGGAGATGGCATAAGTCTGTATCTGACAAAGCCAAGATAGAGCTCGTGCCATTACACTTGGCTGGAATACTCGGGTCGATGCAGATCCTGCTGCTTTCTTACATACATCTATGCATACAAATATGTATCTGTCTCTCTAATTTACCTAGAAAATCTCGTCTTTATGGACTACGAGTAAGTGTGAATATATACGTACTTAATGCCCTCTGAGTCCTGCGATACATCCCCGTCTTCCGTGCTGTTTGCGTCTCTTCTTCTGTTGCTTAGTCGTGTAAAGACAGGAGGCTATCGCACTCAGTTTCACCAAGCGCGTGGGTGCGCGGCGTGTCGCATTCCTCGTTGCCCCTGCCCTCCTTAGGCGTTAGAGCTACATCAAGCTCCATGTGGCTGATTCTCCTCCCAAGGCAGCTACTAATCTTCACCTTGGTGAAGGGAGTACTTCTCGGACCATCTATTTGGATCTGAACATTCTTTGCAAACGACTCCATACACGCTGACAAGAGCCTCGTGTGTCCAGACCCCTAAGGCTATGTTGCCTGCCGGTCGTTAAGAACTACCGTCCCGTCATAACAGATTGATCTCTCTGTGAAGTCGTCGAGTATTCGCTGTGCTTATGTATGCGGACAGGGGAAAAAAAGATATCTGGAGATGAAGCTCGTGACATATTCCCGTGAGCTTGTATCTAATGTGTTCCTCTCTGCTCTCTTTGTCTTTGTCTGTCCAGGGATTTCCTTCATATCTGCCTTCCGTTTCTCTTTCCTCCCATGGATCGACAAGCTATGGAAGAAGCTCGACAGGCTCGTGCATCAAGAGCTAATGCAGGTGAGGGGGATGAGAAAGAAAGATCCGACAAGGCAAAACACACAAGCGACTGTAATAGCTCAAGCTCAGCCGATAAGAAAAGAGGTGGCGGCAAAGACGAGACGAAAGAGAATGCGGCCGGGGCAGCCGGGGGAGCCAAGAAAGGCATTGGTGCGAATCGAGGATCGAGGGAACCGCCTGCAGCTCCTCTAGGTCCATCACCTGCTTTACCTCTTCCGTCCTTACCAGAGGGGCGTATAGGAAAGCTGTTAGTACATCGTAGCGGAAGAGTGGAGCTACGCTTGTTATGTCAGAAGAAGAAGGAGACCGCAGCCTCTGGTGACGATACAGAGAATGGAGGTGGAGAGAGGGAGAAGAACCTAGAAGAGAGAACGACAGGGGATTCAAAGGATGACGTGGTTATGGGAGAAGATTGCAATGGAAAGACGAAAGAGAAAAGGACAACAAAAACAACACCGCGAGACGATGAAGATGCTGGTATTTGCTTTGAGGTCAACGTTGGCTCTGAATGTACCTTTGCTCAGGTGAGGGACGGACGTATTGCATGGCTCAGAGAATCAAGTGAATGTACGTACGTCCCTCGTGTTCTTTCCCTCTAGGCGGAAGCAGGTGGACTGAAATGTGTAAGTGAATATGAAATGCTATGTCGTGGACAGTAGAAGCGGACACCATTACTACGGCAATCTTACTGTAAAGAATCCCTATTTGCCTGGACGGCAACAGCAAGCTTCATCCTCTCCCTGTATCGGATCCAGTGATGTCGCTCATTTTAACCCAGGACATCGTTGTACACACACGTTTGCACCTACTTGTGGCTCATGCCCGGGATTAGGGGTAGCCAGCCGCCGGTCTGCCCTGTGAATTTATGTGGAACTGAGCTGCATAGCTACTTCAGTCTTACGCGTTCTCTTGTTAAACCAGCCATTCATGCAACCAGAAAAGTGTTTCTAGAGAGCCATCGTCAAATGCAGCTGGGGACTGGACTTGATCCGGATGCACTTAGCCGTGCTCAAGTGCCCATAAAAGCCCACGCAACTTAAGAGGGGGTACATACAGCCTATCTGTAGTCACGAGTAGATACTTTACGGGTGACAGGACAAGTGCAAGGCGTAGCCTAGGTGGATCAAAATGAGTGAACGGATGTCTCTTTCTGATGTCTCGCAGGAGGTAGGATGCTTAGTGGAGGATACGTCTGAGTTCGTCTTCCTAGGCCGTTGCAGTAAACGGATGGTGATTGCCCCAGACATCCGTCGCTGTCTTCGCTCGGTGGCATCGGCCTGAGGATGGGACTTTGGTCTGCTTGCCACTGCCGATGTCGCTGCTTCAGTGCGACAAAGAAGAGGCGACTTCGTTTCATTTTGAAGTGACCGGCGACACTGATCTCCATCCGGGAGAGATTGGCTATTGTTTCGTTTTACATGCGTTCTGCTTGCCCAACGGATGAATCTGTTCAAGTTCAATGCAGTAGCCGTCACGGTGGTGCTCTTGGCGGGTTGCCGGGTGGGAATCCCGGCACATCTTTTTTTGACTTGTGTTTTTTCCGGCTATACATCTCGTGGCAGCGGCTGCGAGACTTGCGAATTCAAGTACAGACGATTGGCTGCAGTGACCAGAAAAAAACACCGCACCTTTGGCCGCCACCTCAGTTTTTGAGAAACAGACTAAAATCACTAAGCTGTTCGGAGGAAATTTTTCGAGTAGTCCAGGCAGGTTTTCAGCTTCCGGGACAGCCCAGAGAGGAGACACGTAGCCTACGGACTCGAGCTGCCCCGAGCTTTGACACGGCTTTTGATCTGACTGTGGTGACGGAGAAGAAACCTGTGGTGGCCATTTCAGGTTACGTTCTGATACGTGTAGAACCGGGGTGCACAATATACTGTTCGCCTTTTGTAGTGGTAGAGCTTCGTAGAAATACTGCAGCGTAGTCACTCTCAGTCTAGTCTAAAGCGAACAAAGCTTTTTGCTGGTACGGTATGCGAAACAGCGCTCGTGTCTCCGAAGCACCTCCTCTGTCAGCCTGTCTCCCGGAGTACAGTGTGTCTGGACGTGCGGCCGTAGCAGCGGACTTTGAAGCTGGGTTATATCTTTTAGTGCTCTTTGATTTAGGATAGACCCCCCTCACGGCTCGAAACCGCCGTCGATCTGTGGCTTTTGATAAAGCGAAGTCGCTGTTACGGGCTTCTCTTCGATAGTGGCAGCTGGCGCATCCTCGCCGCCTAGATCTGCGGAAGCGCCGCGGTGTTGGACTGCGGATCGTGACTGCGAAGAAGACCCGAAGTCGCGTACCCCAAGCGGGTAGGGAATAGGTTTTATGGTGCCCCCCTCCGCATAATAGCAGCTTCCTCTTGCTCATCGACAAGTCTTGCTATGCTGCGTACACCCGGCCACATAACTGTACGTGTAGGCGTTGATATGGACAGGCTCGCGCCTGCTGACTGCTATCGTGTGGGACGACTGGCAGCGCCGCCGGCTGTCGGACCTGGAGCATTACCTCTTCATATCTTCTGCAGCGCAATCTTGAGAGTGTAACAATGAAAGTGCACCAAGGCGTGGCACTGCGACAAAGCTCCCCGAGTTTGTGCAATTTTTTTGACAGACAGCGTGTAGACCGTCACAAAAGTTGAAGCTGCCGAGCGTGTTCGGACTCGTCCTTTAGCTGGAAAGGCTTTCTGTACGAGAAGCGAGATGGTCGGCACAATGGCCTCGGAGACGAGATCGGCTCTACTTGGAGCGGCCAGCCAACACAGTTAACACAGGCAGAGAAAGGACCAAAGTGTCTCCTCTCCAGGAACCGGGTACTGTCTCGCTGACGCCTCGGAGGTCGGCGCGCTGGTTGCCAGCGGGTGACACTGACAGCCGGCATTACTTCGCGGCAGCATTCATGCGTTCGGTTAGCAGACACGAATGGTTGCAGGCAACTCTAGGCGCAGAGAAGATCGCTTGTATTCTTTCTTCTCAGAGAATCGTGGCTGGGTAAGCGATCACTGACGCTGTGACTCAGCCGTCCAGGAGCGGTCATAATGCACGCGGCGGCCGGCCCGGTGTGCTGAGCCCGCGTTGACGCTTAGGATCTGTCTATGGGGCACCCGTGTTTCGCGAATCTGTGGTGGGCGCGTGTCTCCCTAGGTCCCATGCTCTGAGCATCTCGACGTCCACGGAGGTGTGGAACCGCTCCTTCATGCCTGCCGGGTGATGGGCGGTACTTGAAACTGATCTGTACTCGGGACCGCTCCAGCTGTTATACATGAAACTTTTCTGCTTCTCGATACTACGCTCTTCAAACTTGACGAGCCTACTCCCACTCGGATGAGCACCCCGACTGGCCGTGGGGGCGGCAGTGGTAGGGCTGCAAAGCTACTGCTTCCGAGATCCGAAAAAAGAGTTTGTCTTTCCTTGCGGACTCCGGGTAGAACCAAAGGGTTCCCCGGGTAAGCCTTATCGGGCGCCGAGGTCTCTGGGTAGGTCATTCTCTGGTATTGGCGGGTTTGCAACAAGCGAAATGGCACTTCTATGCATGGAGCTCTGTGCGTAAGCCGTCTACTGGCTGGCTGGGCGACATGAAGCTTAAGTTTCCCATACGGCGAGTGCGCAAACGCGGAAACTTTGTACGGGCGAATCCCCGTGCAGCAACCAGTCAAACCTGAGTGTGCAGTCCAGAGAGTTGTCAAGCGAACTCACGCGCAGCCGATTGTCACTCTCGATGTTCGTGTTGATTCTGCTGTGGGTTCTCATGCAGCCACGGGAGCCACCAATCGTCCACGCCCCACATACCGTGCAGCCCCCCCAAGCGCGTCTCCTCGGACATGTCTCCTTCGCGAAGCCGTCGCTTTGTACCTCATATGTTGAGGGCTCTCTGTATTATGCGGTGGCCGGTGACGCAAAAACAGCCCGGCTCCATACAGGCGCAGAAGTGTATCGATCACAGCCTGCGCCCAAGAGGCCGCGTCAGTCGCCTGAGCTCTGTCTCTCAAACTTTTGTTAGGTCCCGCCTGAAAAACACTAGCGCTGGCGGGCCCTCTCCTGTCCCATTGCCTACCAGGACAAGCTGTTTCTTTAGTCGCATGCTGAATCTGCGTGCTCCGTGAAGAGTGGGTGCGCCATATCTCTTTGTCTTCCTGTTTCGTGCCCGGAGTTTTGGAGGATCGTAGCCCAAAGAGTGCCCGAAAGTCGAGGGGACATCTGTGTTACGAAGAAGGTATTTTACTACAGAAGCTTATAGTGAAAAGCCGTCAAGCGCTCATTTCGAACCATGGTCCAGCTGCAAAAAGTCTCCCCAGCCTACCCCTCTCATCCTACTCAAAAGAGCTGACCGCCGGCTGCCTGTCTCTCCCGTTCCCGGGATACCCTCCTGAGTATCGCAAAACCAGAGCGAGACAAGCTGTCCTCTCTGTCTTCTTACGTGTTCGGAATACCAGATTTCTTTCTAGCACAGTCATACATGAGATACAAAGGGGTAACACACTACTGACACCTATTTAGTCAACGACCTTTCTTGTTAGTGTTCGGCCACGGACGCTCCTCAGCCAGCCAGCTACACAGCAGCACAGTAGAAGTGACTGGCATTTTGTTCCTCTAGCGTTTGTCTCTCCTGGAGTTCCCGGTTTAGCACTATGGATATTCCAGAGCTGGGGGACCTCTGTCTCAATGTCGAGGCATCAAAAGTCAGCTCAACCTTCTCGAGAATCATTGATGCCCTCCGAACTCTAACTGAGAAACATGAAAAGCTGTCGAGCCAGGTGGCCTCAATCGGAGATCGCCTAAACACAACCGAAGACCTCCGAAAACGCCACACAACAGTAGAGGAAGAACATACACGGGCGATAGAACAACTGAGAGAACACACTAAAGAACTGGACGCTCTCCGGCTGGGAGACCAGAATCGGAAAATTCAACAGCATGAAGAGCATTTCCAGAAGGCACTGGCGCTGCTCGAGCAGTACGATCTCAAGGTAGGATCTCCCACTGAAGACACCCGCAGTACGCCTTCCCGCCAAACCGTCAGGGTCGAACCACCGTTTGTTGACCTGCTCGCAATCAGGCCTCACTAGCAGAGCGTGTCGGCAGGTTTGTGCCGAGGACGTTCACGCGACAGAGTAAGACGGCGTACTCCGTCTTGGTTGGACGAAGGCCTCGTCTGCAGTTTGCCAAGCCAGCTAGTTACGCATCGGAGGTACCACTGATTTCAATATAGCGGTCCTGTTGCGCCGGGATGGGGGCGTTCAGTTGAAGGAGCAAGACACCAAGCTGACGCAGATGGGAATTGAATCGAGGCAGTCATCGTCATCGCTAGCGAAAGCTCTCTCGGAGTTTACTGACCTGAAGAACCTGGTAGAGCACTCTCAGGACCGAATTGCCAAGTTGATCGGAGCCTCTACAGAGTGTGTGCAGAGATGCAGTCAGGTAAGGCGACCAGCAAACTACCCATATTACAGCAAAATTTCTAGTCTTCCCCGCAAAATCTTGACGTCAGAAAGTGTCCTGTGTTTCCGTAAGATATGAGGCCGAGCGGAGGCGTCCCTGTCTTTTCCTTCCCTCGCCTATAGGAAGGACAGGGGCGCCTCCGATCAACCCTTGTTCTCTGCGCTCATTGCGAATGTTGGGCAAGGAGTGGAAGTCGGTTTTATAGCATCATCTAATACGACGAGGGACTGCCTACGAGTCCTCTTGTTGGCTCTGGGGGCGTGGCCAAAAGAAAACCACTGAAGCAAAATGGAGAAGGGCAAAGGGGAAGAAACTCTCGCTCCAGCTGACTCTCTGCTGTGTTGTCGCATGGAAAAGAAGGTGCTTGTGGATAAGACATTCTTGCGGAGGCTCATCTGGGAGCCAAGCAAAGTCTGTCCTGGATAAAGCGAGTCCGGTTCTCTGTCGAGCGGTTTTAACACAACTGAGGGACGTGGAAGCACCCCCGTGGAGCCGCCCATTTTCAGACGGGGTTGCTTGTGCACATGACATCGAAAGTAGGGCGACCGCGGTGTTGGTGGCGAAGGTGCAACACGGTTATCGAGCTAGGTGTTGGGCTCTGTACCTGTGGCCGAGTCCGTAGGATGTGTTGGCGGATGTGCAGGTCGAGGAAGACCAGAAGAACCTCAGCGAATCTGTTGCATCGAAGTATGATAAGTTGTGGCATGAGGTAGTCACGGCACTGGAAAAGATGAACTCAACCGAGCTGAGTAACTTCCAGCTAGAAGTGAGCAAACGCTCTCAACAATCTGAGCTACGCGTGCAGCAACTTGTTTCGTATGCCATTGGTCTGGCGACGCGGGCTGCCCGGGACAGACGCGAGGCGGACGTTAAGAAAGCAGTTATATCCCGATGGAAGGAGAGAGCATGGATCGGTGCTCGGCAACGCATGGCCTGCAGAAGTCTCAGCCGCCTCTTCCGCATTCACTTGAGGCGACACTTCACCCGGTTCGAGCACGTCATTGCATGGGAGACACAAGTGAACCGGTTGAAACAAGAGTTTAGCAATTCCCTCCCGGACGTCCGTTCAATCGTACGAGACACTGTAAAGGTGCGCATAGACGCCCTCGAGAGCCGCCTCACTGATGAACAGTCGTTCATTGAGCAAGTTAAAGAAGAAGTGCGACGCCTTAACACCAAAGCGCAAGAATTCCAGGTAGGGCATGCTCGGGTTTCCAATATGAGCAACTTCTCGGACTCGAGCCAAGCTGCATCCCGGTGCTTCTCTATGGCAGGCGGGCGGTGTGTCCAGTAGACAGCGCCCTCGTCTTCGTGGGTATGGGGAAGTGTGGACCGACCTTCATGAATCAGTATCCAGGCTTTACCTGAGCCGCCGGGCGACATTCAACATGACCAGCGTGCAACTGTGCAGGGCCTGGTTCGAGCACGGGCACCACCGCACTCGATCCTCATTCCCGGGCTCATGCAGTTTTCGATGCGGACCATTTCGGCCTTCAGGTTGCGACTGAAGAACTCAACGACAGATCGGCTTGCGCATCACAGGCCCTTCGTGAAGTAAGAGGAAGCAACCACAGACACCTGCGTAGTCCAGAAATCGGGTCCCACGTCCGCGGGATCCTGCCTGCTGCGGATTCGTATGCGCTAAGGGTAGGTGATTGACGTAGTCTCCTCGCGGTTGGCACGCGCAACTCTACACGGCTTACTCCAGGGGTAAGCAAACTGTCATTTCCTGCCGGAGAGGAATTTTGCCACCACTGCTGTTCGTGTTTCCGAGTGCACCAGCAGGTGTGTATACAGCCCCTTCACGGGTCGTGATTCCTTCCTCGAGTATGGTTCTCTTGATCGAAGTTGATGCGGCTGCTGCTGCTGCGTGTGTCCAGCTGAGAGCGGACCTAGATCAAGAAATGGAGAAAGATTTGTACAAGGAGGAGCGCCTGAGGAAGGCCGAGGAGCTCGTAAATGATATTGCAGAGAAAATGTCCCAAGTGGCCAGACAAGGTATATCATCGCTGGGGATCAGCGGAACACGTGTTCTGTGGGGGGAAGCGCAAGGGTGCTTTCGTTTGTCAGAGGAACGGGACCGGCCCCGAGGTCGCATCCGAAACGAATAATGCGTTGCACAGTTTCGGGACAAGCGGAGCGAGCTATCGAAGGTGAAAACGGTGCCAAGAGAAGGAACCCTATGTTGACCTGAGCCACAGTTCACTCACATTTGTCCGCACGGAATTCGACGCTGTGGGGACACGCTTTCGAACTGAAAGACGTGTCTGCTGTTTTATGTGGCCGCTCTCCAGATGAGATGCAGGGAATAATGAAAGATGTTTTACTGATCTGGACAGCGGTCAAGCAACTAGACGCCGCCAAGGCGGACAAGCGGGAGCTTGATGCTTTCGCAAATGAAGCGAGTACCAGAGACCAGGTCCGGTACAATAACCTAGTGAATGCCAAACTCCTGGCGTGTGCTTAGACAGTCAACGCAAGCCTGTTGTCCGTGCTATCTACTGCTCTAGCCGAGGTCCTTCGCGGCACGATTCGCTGTCCGGACGAGAAGCTTTACCCCGGATGTGTCCGACATTGGGGATAGATGCTGACACAATTGCAGCGTAGCCCTGTACGAGGCGCTATGGCGGTAGCCGGACAGACCAAGCCTAGACTAGAGGGCTGACTTTTGCAGGGCTCACGGCGTGATGGCTGGCCTTTTCGTGAGCACCGCAAGCTATAGCGTTGTGTCTGGCGTCAGAGGCCCAACCCCCTCTCCCCATTGAGACCGCATCCAAGGAGGTCCTCGGGGCGCCGACAAACCTGGCAAAGAAATATGCCTGAGGCTAGCGGAGAAAATGCTTACAATTCCGAGTGCACAGGAAGCCAGTCTCTGGAAGAGAGCTGGTAGCGGCAGGGTCTTGTACTCCCTGTGAATTTACTTGACGTTACAATTGGTGACCAGAAACGCAGTTTATGCCGCCAGACGAAAGTTCACCGTCAAAGGCGATCAGCCCGGAACAAGTTTGTCGAGCTCACTCTGAGGATGTGACTGTAATTCTAGGAAGTCACCATTCCTTCTCACTACAGACACGTCACGCTGTCGTCTGTTGTTCCATGTTTGCAACTTCCCCAGACATCGAAACTGCAATTGAAGAATCTAGAGAGCACTTCTAACGACCAGGTATAGAGTTGACCGGCCATTCGGGGAAGGACGCTAACCTGATCGAAATCTCCCAGTGACACTTTCGATGGAACAACTCCGAGGACTAGTTCTCACTTTCTCCTCATACTGTCCCTGCTTCCCGTTATCGGGCTAGGTCCTTTCGTGTTGAGTTCCCCTCGCTCGGAGAGCGAGCGCGGACAGTACACAGAAAGCAAGTTGCTGACATGGACCAACTCGAGATGCGCCTTCCCATGTTTGTTAGCACGGGCGTCTCCGCAGCCAAATCGGCGAAATGGAAGCAAAGCTGAGAGAGGTGAACACGATGAGTAAAACTCTGAACTATATGCTTGGCATGATGATGCGCTTCATGGAGGACGTCGTTCACAAGATCGCGTCGATGGACCCAAATGTGGTACAGGTAAGTGTCTAAGACTCTCTTTCGAGGCCGAACTGCAGAACGAAGCAAGGCAAAACACACTCTACAAGGACAGCGTCGGAGACCTTGTTCCTGGCCACCAAAGCAGCGCAGGCGGCCCCCTCAGAGAGCCTCGGCACCGTGAGCTTCACCTTCCCCTTCTTGGGGGCCTTGCTCCATCTTGGCCTCTGTCTTCTCTCGGCTCTTCCCACAGTATACTCGCATGGCGAACAAGGTCATTCGCACGGGCGGAGGATGGATACCGCCATGCACTCCATGTCCCTGCGCACCACGGCCGGTTTCGCCAGCAGGACGCTCAACGTCACCCAGCAGCCGGCCACGATGCAGTCCAATGGCCCGGCCTTCCAGCCGCACGAAGGGTTTGTCTTGCTCACCGGATATGGATTTGGAACGCAGTTGCGCTCCGAGTGACATCACTCCACTAGAGACCGTTAGAAGTCTGGGCAGTCTTCCCGCCTTACCAGCACCGAAAACGACGTCGGAGAACCTTGAAGCTATCCTACTGCCTGGACCAAACACGGAGAGTAATGGGGAAGACGCTCCGCAGGCCGCGCCAGAAGACCGTTCTGGAGGCCCGGCACCAGAAACCAACGTGAACCAGCCGGCTTTTGAAGCAAGGGATACTTCGGAGGAGGATTACGCCAAGTAAGAACAGGACGTACAATCAGAGCTGACTTCCTGTCAATTCTGTGGGAACGATGCGCTTGGGCTCCGGCAGACTCGGGGAGCCTCGGCATCTCTTCCCATCCACATCGCGGTGGCTGCGGTGTGGTTTAATCAAAGGGGATGCCTAGACAGAGCTATGAACCTGCTGTCGACCTGTCTCTGCCGCGCCTGGTGCCAGCAATCCTGCCGTCAGGGCATTCACAGACTGGGTGGAGCAGGTTCGGGTTGTGTTCGACGCTCAAGCGCGAGAGGCCGCCGTAACAGGTGTTTCGGCAGGTGAGGGATGAAGAGTCATCAGGAGTCATTCCCAGAAACCCTACATGGGCGCCAGCAGATAGACGGCTTTCA
The DNA here is from genome assembly GCF_002600585.1 of Cystoisospora suis. Classification (NCBI taxonomy): domain Eukaryota; phylum Apicomplexa; class Conoidasida; order Eucoccidiorida; family Sarcocystidae; genus Cystoisospora; species Cystoisospora suis. The sequence continues at coordinate 8,737 of NW_027155160.1, read as the reverse complement.
CAGTGCATCGGACCTAGCTAAGTCCTTAGAGGGGAGGGGGTTCCCGCCCATGCAAGACACGCGCGTGCAGTATATTTCTGATGTGTTGAATCACTTCCGTCTGGTACCACATGGGGCGCCCTCCACCCAAAGTCTGCTATCGTGGTGGTGCAGAATCCCCGGGATTAGGAAGCATAGGCTCAAAGAGGCGGGACGGACCCGTGGAAGCTGTCAAAGGCGCTCCAGGTACAAGCAGGCCAAGGACGGCGGGCGGCCACCGTTCTGGCGCCGCCCGTCTCGTGACAAGTAAGCTTCAGCAAGGCCGGGTATTAAGTCACTGCGAGACGGATCAGACTGCCCCGTGCCGGTATTTGACACTCTCTTCTTAGCCGTAAAGCAAAAACTCCCAGAGGACAGCAGGGACGACTGATCTGGCGACCTACCGGATTGACAGTTCAAGTCTCACACGAGACCTGTTTTTCCGCAGGCGGGAGCTCTGGCGCTCTCATGAGCCCAACCATGTCAGTTGGAGTCACGGGGCAGAGGATCATTGGAGAAAGTACATCAAGGAGCAGTTCGGGCGGCCCTGCCGCATATCCAGCAGCTTTCAAAGTTAAACGGCCTGTGAGGTCACAGCGAAGTGGCGCAGCGTGGGGCATTTTCTGTCCTTGAGCAACGTGAAGCTGTGCCACGATCTACGAGGAAAGCGGAGTGGCAGCTTGTTCTTGAAGACCAAGGATCGGCAGCGCCAGGGAAGGCGACTTGAGGCATCTCTGTGGTCTGCGCGGTGTGTGGAGGGACGGCTTCTGGCCCGCATCCGCGGGCTAGCATCCAGAAACCTGTAGTAACGTACTCCACAGCTACACTCGCACTTTGGATGGCTGTGCGTCCCCAACCACGAAGTCAGGCACTGTAATGCGGTTAACCTTCTGCCCAGGGCCGTGCAGAGGTTGCCGAGCGTCAGAGACTACGATTAGGTGTTGTTTGCCCGCAAACCTGCCCTGGAGACAACTGCGGCTTCTACTGGTCGACCTGAAGCAAACTTTTGTCAGCACCCGCTGGCGCTTCCCTCACGTACACCATCTCTCTTCCCGGGGTGCTGCGCCTCTCGCAGAAATGGCTCCCAAGCACAAGCCATGGACATTTGGTCATTTGCGCCCGCACACTTTCAAAATGCGGCGGTTTCTGCGAGGCGGAAGCCGGTTGCAGTCTGGCGGTGTGCAGACAAGGCGATGGAAAAGCTGAACATCATTTTCTTCCAAGTACCACGCTCCACGACCCTATCCCCTGCCAGTTTAATGTTTTACAGTGCGGACTAACAGCTCACGACTCCACAAATCGGCCTCGGGTTTTTGAGTCAAGAAACTGAACCCCACCCTCTACCTTACAGACCGAAGTGCCGCCACTGCCTACTGAAAGCAGCTGCATCCACCGCCTCTGAAGTTTCTACAAACCGCAGAGAAACTCCTGGGGCCGTGAGGTCTGTTGGAGTTCTCTCCATCCTGCTTTCTAGCCACTCCAGAGCCGCTCGATGCAACTGTCTCCAGGGGGCAATCGCGAAATTCCGGGATACCTAGAAAGATGTACTGAGCGACACCCTCTGGTGCAGCTCCTCAAATCCGATAGCTCAAGCGGCCTGGGGCACAAGGATCTGTGGGAGGGCAATGTTCCATTCTGATATCAGGCCTGCTACCGCCCGTGCAGGTCGCGGATGGAGAGGAGGGATCGGTTATGCCGAATTCCGCACTCCTTAGTTTCCCTCATGGAAGAGGCGTCGGGCAGCTACAGATAGCAAAAGCGGCAACAGATGCGTGGCGTCGGGAGGTGTGTCGCACTGTGGCAGGCGGAGCAACGTGCTGCTCTTGCCTCGAGGATATTTCTCTTCGAAGCTGGCACCTGTTACTCTCCCTCAGGGCCGTCTGTGCTGCCGCCTACTGTCGCAATCCGCACTTGATTGAAGTGTTTGCCTAAAGACAATGTTCGCCTCTGGTTGCCTCAGTCTTGCTGACACGTGACGCCTTCACGGCGCCGCCTTGAATCTTCAATTCTTTCAGAAATGTCTAATTATAGGCGCACTGATGCGATGCTGGACGACCGACGCTGAGAGATGGGATAGCCGCTCTGTCTCGGACTGTGAGTTTTCTTGACTCCACTGGTTTGTCATGGCAACGCTGGACAGAGAGAGTGACTGAGCCCCTGTGTGAGCACCGAAACAAAAGTATCTGCTACGCATATCGAGACACCGAGTGTTGCTCGCTTCCACTAAGCGCATGACCCAGACCTAGGAAAACTTTGAGAGCTCCTCTTCTTCTGTTTCTGACAGACCCTCCACTCCTGAGTCGGGAGAGGCTGCTGGGCGAGCTGCATGCTCTCCGGTACCCGCGCGGTCGCGCGCACTAGGTGCGTCCGGGCCCCTCAACAGGAAACCGCGGCTCGCTGCCCGCCAGCTGTCTGGGGCCTCGTCAGCAGCCATATAGGACAGAGTAGTGCTGGCTAGATCAACAACTGCTGCTGATTCAGCTTTCCGTTTAGGGCGTTAAGCGGTGTCCCCGCATTCCCAGCGTCTTCCTACCCTCATCCCTCCATTCTCGCCAGGTCTCGAAGATCCTTTGACCCTGTAAGCAGCGAGACCATGGCAGTGTGCGCACGTATATGGCTCGCTTTTGTGGCCGTGGTGGCCGGCGGACTACTCGTAAACTGCGCGTCGGACACGGTGCCGGATCCCGCGTCAACCTCGACCGTCGTTCCCACCACTAGCGGCCCGCGTCAAAATGCTATCTTGTCTGACTTTCTTGAGCAGCTGGTCGCGTTCCTGGACCTCCTTCACGACAAGGTCAAGGAAGAACTAATGACTACGACTGACACGAGTGTGAAGGAGCTGTTACGTGAGATACTGTCCCACCAGCTGACAACCGAACCGGCCGCACCAGCCGTCGAGGCTTTTAGGTCTGCTACCAAGGAGGATGCGCGCGGCGAGGCCGGCGTAGACGGTCATTCTCAAGAGACTGTCTCCGAGGAAGCACAGACGGAGAATGCCGACTCAGAAGGAGGAGCTGTCCGTAGGAGACTGGCCACGGAAGATGAAGAAGCACAAGAGGAGGCCAGACCGCTGTCCGAGGACGTGGAGGCGAAGCCCTCCGTTGAGCCCGAGGAGGCGAAGCCCCCTGTTGAGCCCGAGGAGGTCCTCACGCCAAGTGAGGAACCCGCTGGGCGTGAAGTGCCGGAGAGACGACTAACAGACGGCGAAGCCGCGATTCTTACCGGCCCCGCGGAGGAGATTTCCTCAGTAAAGGACGAGCTCGACACCCCTGAGGAGCCCGAGGTAGCTGTCCGTGACAGTGAGCACCAGGCAGAACCAAAAGCCGTCGCCTCTGCTGAGGAGGACTTGGCTCATGGAGAACCAGAAATCTCCACGGCTGTGCCGGAGGAGGCAAATGTTGAAAAGGAGCAACAGGAGGAAGGTGTTGAGTCCGATGGCGAGGTGCATGAAGGTTCGGCGGCAGAAAGGAGACTGTCCGAAGAAGAAGGACCGTCTGCCTCCACTGAAAAGGAGATGACCGAAGCACCTGAGAAAGAGCCCGCCGGTGAGATTTCTGCGCAGAGAGCTGCAGTGCTTACGTTGGCACCTGTCGAAAGGAACAGTGCATGAGGGGTTGCCTTGTTGCTGTGACTCCGTTTCTGTGAAGTTCGGGAGGAGGCTCCTGCCAAGCCCGGCGTTGTGGTAGGACAGGCCGCTGAAACCGAGGTGAAAACAATTTCTGACCATCTGAATGCTGGTCACCTGTTCTCAGAGCAAGAAGCTCCGGAGGAGCTCGAAGAGGACGTCGTGCCTGTGCCAGCGGACAAGGTACCGAGCCAAACATCGACCGACGAGCAGGCCACAGATTCTGAGGACGCAAACAGCGAAGAAACCGAGGACACGGGAGTGGCAGCTGCAACCGCTGCTCTCCACCGGTTGCGAGGAACAGAGGCGCAACAAACCGGCGAAGCTGACAAGGCCCTGGCAGAACAGTCTACACCACCTGAAGTTCTGGAGAGCACAGAGCCTGCTGTTGAGGACGTCGAAGAGGAAATTGTTTCCTCTCAGGAGGCGTCTGACCGCAGGCTGAGTCAGACAGAAGAGGGCCAGACTTCCTCTGGTGCTGACGCGGAAGAGCCGCTCACCGCTTTAGCGCCTGCCTCGGAGCCTGCAACTACAGTTGAAGACATTTCGGATGCAACACTCCGCGAGCAGGCACCGAAAGAACTGGCGCAAGCGGGCACCACCATAGACGAGGACGACGACGTCGCTGACGAGGAGGTTAATCTCGAGACCCCTGATAAGTTGCCCGCACTGCACGGTCCAACTTCGGAAACTGAAATCACTGCTGTGAGCACCGACGTCGAGGCGGACGCAGAGGAACAAACAGGAATGAGTGAAGCAGATCAGCAGCCTGATACCGCTGACCAACTCTCTTGAAGAGCTTCATCAGGAGTCGGAGCCTAAGGTGTCGCACGCAGTTGCCTCGTGCGTAGGAGTAGAAAGGCGCTAGCACTCGGGCAGTTCCGCATCCGTCCCAGCAGAAGGTCGCCAGCCTGATCTTGTCTCACTGTTGACAAGCGACCCGAGAAATGCGATTTTTTTGAAGTGTGGTACATTCCCTGAGATGGGCTGGACTCTTGCTGGTTGTGTCCGGAAGATTTGTGTGCGCGGACCGACAGAGTGTTTGCGCTTTAGCAAAACGACCGGAGAACTGTTGGAGTGAACCTAGATTGAACTGTGTGACTTGTTACTTACCCCGTACAACTCTTCAACTGCCTATGTACCACCAGTGCTGTTCTTCTGAAACATCCCCTATGGTGTGTCTTGGCTGGTCTTCGCATGAAGACCTCGGAGCTCTCCGCCCTTTCTAGGTGTGCTTTGACTTCTATCCCCTTTGTGGTACACAAAGGCCGCATATTTACAAAACACGTATCTTGTAACGTCACCAGAATTCTGCCCAGCTTTGACAAAGAGGCAGGCGCCGACTGACGGCGTGAGCCGGACAGAAAGTACTTGAGAAAAAGCTGAAGTTGCGATTGAAAGTGCCTGCACAGCTGTCCCGGGAATGCCAACGAGCAGTGCAGGTCTCGCTTATCTAAGTTGGCTACCTGCTTCTCCCACTAACACAGGGGGAAAGTCGTTTGGAAGACACTTCGAGACGCCGCCACGTTTCCAACTGAAAGTGTCGGCTCCTGTAGTCCACGATGGCCGCGAGCGCCTACAAAGATCGAAACACCGCAAACACTTCTCTGAGGGTGCCTTTTCCTTCAGACGGAATTGCCCTCCTGCGTTGCTCCCAACTTAGTCACAGATTGCCCGTAGGGAAAGAAAAGGCGTGACCTAGCATATAATTGATCGGAAGACGGTTTTGCTCTGAACCCAGCCTCTCTAGCATGTTGTGCTGCTGCTTCTTTCATTCGGAAATGCGTCGTTCTGGAAACGGTCGTGCAGTAGTGCTCTGGCAATGTTGGGATCTCTGTCTGCGGACCTGAAAAGGCAGACACGGTGTGACTGGGCCTGCAAGGTATACAAACCGATCTAGGGGGACTGTCTGTGTGAGACCTTCGAGGCCCAATGTCCCCGTTGCGGTAGGTGCCGTTTACCGCTCTCATGTGGTGACCGGCAGCCAGCCCGTGCATGCTACATGAGGCGATGCCGTATGTATGCGCAATACCCGACCCGTCGTCTCCTAGTTCCCCCATGTATGCTACGACCCTCTGGCTACAAGCGATCCGCGATTCCAGGTCAGGTTCCGTCCCCAATAAGCAGAATCGACGCATGCCCCTCGAACACACGCGCTGTGGGCGGCTCGTTGGCAACACAACTCAGCATACAGAGCAACTTCGGTGAGGCGCACTGTGGATCCTATGCCTGTTAGTTGCTACCGAGATTGGACACCACGTCCTCAAATTTTCCACTTCAAGCGCGTTAGTGTCTCTCCTGCCTTGGTGTTGCTGCCGGCGGAGCACGGGTTTAAACGGTTTACTGTCTGATGCGTCTGCGGGTCCGTGAAGCCGTTCCCAGTATGTCAGTAGGGAAAATTATTCGCTTCTGAAAAAATTTGGACAAGTTATCTCTCAGGATTTCAAAGGCATGAGAAAATTAAACGCCCCCTGGGAGAAGTCCACTGTCAGGGGTATCCGGCCATAAACATCCGGCATTTGTATTTGCACGAGTCAACTATCATGTGATACAAGGAGCTCGATGAGTTGCATGCACGAAGGAGCTCCACCCGAGTATGCAAGTAACGACCGTCCAACTTGGATCCATCTGGGCAGCCAAATGCACGGACACCGGTTTTTTCAGAGTTTTATGTGTCTTTTGACTAGCTGATTCGTTATCCGGCAACTCTGCTGTATGCCTTCGCCGTATTACTTGCGGAATCCTTCATTCCAAGCACTCCGGTCTGGGGTGTCTCTAGCGTCTCAGAACTTCCCTTCCCAGGGGTCTCAATTTCACCTCACAACAGTTTGTTGCCTCCATTGGTTCCCGTACGTAGATGAGTTTCTTTTCGACCTTGTGCGAATTTTGCCGCAGTTCTAATTGTCGGTGATCTTGAGCAGGTGTGCCACCCCTTGTTCAACGGGAACGGCAATCTTCGGCTTCATCAAGGTCTTCTGGCTGAGTTGGGAAGTACTCCTCATTCTTCCATTCACCGTAACTGACATTGTCGTGGCATCTTTGGCACTGACAGTCTCGTTACCTCTTGGGTCTTAGCGTCGCACACCACTCAATCGGGGCGTCAAAGATGCAAACTTGGATTTCTCTTCGACTTTTCATGCACCGCAGCTTTCTCCTTTCTTTCTATTGGTGACAGGCAGGTTCTTTCTTCTCCTTCTGTTTCCATACCTGCGACTCTTTCTTGAGGTCGTTGTCAGAACAACGCTCCGTCGGTTGGACCCTCACTACTGCTAGTTTCCTATTGTCGCTACATCTCTTCTCGTTCTCGTCGCAAAAAAAGTCTCGTTTGTCCAGCTACCTTCTACTGTCAACCTTCGACACAAATCGTGCAAAATGGAGGCAGGTAAAGGAGAGAGAGGAGGGGTAACCTCAGAGAACGGGAGTGGGATACTCCGTGGATCAAGTGACGACTTATACACTCCACCGTCCTCTCCTCCCGTTGAGGTGGCTTCAGACGCAGCAGATGAAGTTGCGAAAATCTCTTCCTCTCTTCCGGTCCATGAACGTTATAAAGTTCCCAGACAGAATCGTACTCGCTGTCAAATCCATGACTACGTAAGCTTTCTCTCATTCTTTTTTCCAAGCAATGTACACCGTTCGCTCGTATCTTGATACTCAGGCAAGTCTCAAAGATGCCAGGAGTCTCTCGTCACTCCCTCTCTGTAACCTGGGTAGTAAACAACCTATCAGATGGGGACGTTCTCATCTTTCTTTCTTTCATGTATACTCTTCCCTCTTCTCTCCACATCCTCTGCTTCCTTCTAAGCACTCGGATCCAATCGACTCCCCAATGCCATCTCTACTGTGTCCTCACAACACACCGCGTTTCATTACCCGTGCTCTTCGGCTTCCCAGGAAACACACATGCCTTTAGCGTTCAAATCAAAAACACACTAAGTTGTTTGTGTCTCTGTAGCTCTCTGAGGAGTTCACAGACATGATGGTGCTGACGGCAAGCTTGGGTATGTACATTTTCTCTTCGTAGCGGAGTCAATCTTTTAATTAGTATGGTTTCCTGGGGGAGAGAAAAGCTCTTCACGACAAGCTCCCGTATGTCCGAACTGAAAAAGGAACAGCTGACACGGTCAGTTCTGCGTATGTTGCTGTATATGGGTGCCTACATTTTGTACGTACACCCCTTATCCGCACATGCACGTTGCCCCATGCCGAGTATATGTGTCTGTACACATATCTATATATCTACATATATATATATATTTATATACTGATATTAATACGTTTCTATGTATGCTCTTCCGAATAGCCTCACGAGAAGTGGATTTAATACCGCCGTATTTCGTATCAGAGACACAGTCCTACGTCACTTAACGTCTCTCGTCTATGCATACAAATGTATCCCTATATATGATCCCGGAGACGACTTTGTCTGTTCTACATGTTTCTTACGTGATTCGGGTGTCCGTACAGGAGACTTACAAGCATATGCATTGGAGAAGTCTTCATGACTCTGAATCTTTCTGGAGAGAAGTAAGTCACTTCTCATGAGCTCGGACCTCTTCTCCGTCCTGTCTTCTTCTTTCACTTCTTATATCGCTTGTGCCCCTCAGGAGCATCGCGGCTCGTCTTCGGTTATCTCCTCTTATGCTGTCGAGCAATCTTTCATTCCCCCTCACCATTCTATCGGTCCTTTCTAACTTGAGACGAAGGAAATCACCGGAAGTGACATGCCTTGCGCCCTGCTTAAGGAAGATACCTCTTTTTGCGTGCACATGCCCGTGTATTTTCGTATCTGTCGACCTATTTATCTACGCCTATCTGCAGGTGTACTTATATATATATATATGTATATAAGTGTACATATATATATATATAGTATATACATGCATGTACTGCTGTACATAACCTATGTAAGTGAAGTTTTGTATGAAACTTCTCGAGTAGTTGTTTTTATTGGCGCCTGTCTGCATGTACTAGTCCCTGTGAGATATTCTCTTCTTGCTCAGGGGCAAGAGCTCGATATAGGAAAGAGATGAACACGAACGCTCCCCCCTAGGTCTCACGTTGAATGTACATATCTATCTATCTATCCACCTA
>NW_027155159.1:4439-8301 GCF_002600585.1 Cystoisospora suis | reverse complement strand
CTCCTCCTCCTCCCTGCTGTTGCTCTTGTTGAGACGAAGAAGACTGAGACTGAGACTGCTCTTGCGACTGTGGCTGTCCCTCTTGACCTGTCGGCGTAGTTGGACTTGGAGCCGTCACACCAGGAAGAGCAGAAGGAGGAGGAGCTCCCCCCCCAACAGAAGGCGTTCCTTGAGCTTGTGATGGCGAGGCGATAGAGGGCGACTGAGAAGAAGTTCCAAAGATCGGTGAGACGAGAGAAGTCGGCGTGTATGGAGGTGTCCCTCCAGTCTGAAATGGGAGAGGTCTGTCTACCGGAGGAGGCATCACAATGCCTTGCTGTACGGGCTGCTGCTGCTGCTGTTGCAAAGGTGAAGAAGACCCATCAGGAGTGGAAATTGTATCTTGTCCTTGGGACTGTCGATCTTTGATGAACTTTCGAAAGAGAAAGTCTGAAGTGGCTAAGGGGGAATAGCCTCCTCCTCCAAAGGTCATCGGCGAGGAAACACTTGCCTTCTCATTCCTACTGTCCCCCACCCCAGGGGAAGATGCCGTACCTACAGGAGATGGAGGAGGAGGAGGAGGCATCGATAGAACGAGAGGCTGCTGAAAGACCTGCTGTGCTTGTTGTTGCGCGGCTTGCTCTTGGACTGCTAGGCGGTTATGGACTCGAGCTAATTCGAGGGCTTTCTCTTCTTGCTGTTTCACTTGGAGTTCTAGCTCTTGGAGATGCCGAAGTTCTGACTCTATTGCTGCTTGCTGCTGCTGTAGCTGCTCTACTCCTTGAGAAGCTATCCATCCCCTCGCTCCATTCTCTGGAGAGGAAGAAGAAGGTCCTATCCCTACTAAAGTCCCAGCTAAAGGTGCGAACTCCTCTTCTTTCTGCTTCTGGAGACGGAGAAGTTGCTGCTCTATTGTCTCTCGAAGACGCCCTAGGCCTTGGAGGTCTCCCTGCTGGAGTTGACGCATCTCGTACGCCTGAGGGGTGAGCTGTGGAGACCACTGCCCTCCTTGCATCGACGAAGAAGAAGGAAGAGCCACTCCGACTACAGGGGTTGCGGGGGAGGGGGGAGGAGAAGGAGAAGGGACTGTTTCACGCGTCTGAGAAGGTGACGATGCAGAGGGGAGAATGCCTTGCTGTCCTAAGGTAGGAGGGAGAGCTGCTGCAGGAGGAGCCGTCGTAGGCATCATAGGGAGGGGGCCGGGTGAAGGAGGAGGAGCTGACGATGTAGGGGGGGGTGCTGCTACATTACTAGGGTTACTACTATCACTAGTAGTAGTACTCGTATTTATAGTGCTGTCGACTCCACCAGGAGCCGCAGCAGGGGGGGGAGAAGAAGAAGGTTGGCCCGTGGGAGGAGGAGAAGAAGGAGGAGGAGTGTCGGATTGCTGTGTGAAGACAGGAGAAAGAGTCTGCTGCAAGGTAGGTGAATTTTGAGGAGTGAAAGAGGAAAGGCCTTGTGCAGTGATAGAGGAGAGAGAAGGCTGTTCTGTAGAAATGAAAGCAAAACTACTATTCTTATCTGTCCCCTCTTGTTGTCTTCTCTGACTTCTGAGAGATCTTCTCTCCTCCTTCTTCTCCCCCCCTCCTTCAAGGAAAGATCTAGAAGAAGCGATGGGGGAGAAACTCACCTGTGGTAAAGCGCTCTGATGGTGCTCGCGTACATTTCTTAAGATCGACCTTGAAGAAGAAGAAGACGATCTTTCACGACTCCTCCTCCCTCCTAGATAAGTATCTCTCCCAGCCATAGGAGTCGCATCTCCCTCGCTGACGGCCTTGGCGTTAAGCTGTATGAAGCCTCCAGGTGAGACGATAGGAGCAGCGCCAGCCGCTGCATGCACCGCCGCTTCCGCTACTGCCTGGCCTGCTTTAGCCACGGGCTCGACGACCTTGCGATTGAACTCGTTGGCTAAAGCTAACACGTCTGATCCTGGATGGGGGGATGTAGTCAATAAGAAACGATCTGTAGCAAGACTTGACGATCCCCCCCCTCCAACTCCTCCTTCTGTTGGAGATAATGACGATGAGGAGGAGGAAAGCTTCTCTTTCTCTTGGACGACGTCCTTCTTATCTTTCTCTTCTACTTTGCGCGCCCCTTCTTTTTCTTTCTCTCCTGCTTTCTCTTCAACAAGGGACTGGGTTGCTGTCCCCTCGATCTTCTCCTTCTCCTCATCTCGAGTGACGTGCGTGTGGGGGTAGATCGACTGCAGGAGGGTGACGACTGGAGAGTCGAAAAGACTATCTCCCTTCTCTTCCTTCGAGGAAGTCACAGAAGAAGAAGAGTCTCCTCCAGCAGACGACATGATGGCACTGGCCGTTGTCGTAGCACCTGCTGCGGAGAGAATCGAACCTTCCGTCGCTCCCGCAGAGCAAGGGGTGAGAAGAAGAAAAGCGGGGAAGAGAGAGGTGGCGTGTTCATTTCCTCCTCCTTCGATAGGAAAGCGTGTGAAGAGACAAAGAAGGGATAGAACGCACACGCAGATCGTGAGAAATCCCCCGGAAGAAGAGGAAGAGAACAGCATGCGATGAGGAGATAAAGAAGATAGACGGCTTGGGCCCGAAGATTCATTTGAAGGACCTCTCCCTGTCCTACTACGACCTCCCCTTAAGTCACCACCATATGGATGAAGAAGAGAAGATGATGAAAGATGAGTAGAACGAGAAGGGAGGAGGAGGAGATCTCTTCTTGACGAAGGATTGCCGCTATGAGAAGTTCGAAGATCTCCATTACCCCGACCCAAATCTTCTGGTGTGATATTCAGTCCTTCTCTGAAACTTCTCCCTGTCTCAAATTGCAGTATCCCTGCTGTAGTCGCCATCCCACTTCTTCCTTCCGATGCTGATCCCCCTCCCCTTCTTCTGCCTTCGTCGCCACATGAATACCCCGCCATTCTTCGGTCGCCTTGCTGGTCGCGTTGACAAAGTAAAGAAGGTGAGACAAGCCGCTCTTGGTGGGTAGTACGAGGAGGAGGAGGAGGGGAAGGAGAGAGAGTAGTCAAAGGAAATCCTCGCCAATGCGCAGCCGGCAACTCCCGATGGCCATTATGAAGCGATTGATAGGACAGTCGGCCTCCCTCTCCACTGAGAGATCTCGTGGGTCGAGGCATTCTTTAGATGGACGAAGAAAAGCAATGGATGGATTCCTGATGGGAAAGAGAAGGAAAAGGATGAAAAAGGAGAAAGAAAGGATGCTGAAGAGAGAGAAAGGAATGAAAAGATGAGGGAGTTTGCCCTAAGGGATGTCGAGAGAAGAAAGGGGGAAAAGAAAAAGAGAGGATGATGGAAAGAAGAAAGAAAGATGAAAAGTTCAGTGGAGAGAGAGATGGTCGAAAGAGAGATGAAGGAAGTGAAGATAAGGGAAATGCAAAGAGTGGCTGGGGAGAAAAAAATGGGGTGAAGAAAAGAAAGATGAAGGAAAGATGGTGGTCTTCTTCTTCTTCTTAGAGAGGAAATGACGGGGAGAAAGAGAATCGACGCTGAGAGGAAGATTGTCCTATTTCTTATGAAAGAGAGAAAAGAGGTGAATATGAGACGGCCTAAGGAGGGAAGAAAAAGCTAGCTCGCAAAATGTGGAAAGATGAAAGGAAAGAACGCCACAAAAGAGAAGAAGGAAAAGAACAAGAGAAGGGAGGGAGAGAAAGGCGAAGAAACGGGAGCTTTGGCTGGTGACACCGGCGGATGAATGAAAGAAAAGGAGGAGATGATTAAAATGAAGGGGAAAAGAAGAAGAGAAAGAAAAGGAAAAAAGAGGAAAAGAAAAGAATAAGAAATGTGAAAAGGGAAGGGGAAAGAAGAAAGAAAAAAGCTCTTGGACTAGCCGAAATGAGAAAGAAGGGCATCATCGAAGAAGGCGACGGCTGATAAGTCGAATCGAACCTCCTCTC
>NW_027155159.1:3425-3878 GCF_002600585.1 Cystoisospora suis | reverse complement strand
CTCTTTCTCTCCCTTCTCTTTCTTTGGACTTCCCTTCTCCCTCCGGTGGTGGTCTATTTACGTACCAGCCAAGACAGCCACCGATCAGGGAGGAGGAGAGAATTCTTCGTGCGCGGATCGATCATTCTCATCGATGTTGTTGGCTGTCCTTCTTCAAATCGATGATAGAGAAACCTCTCATGTTCCTCTCCTGCTCCAAATNNTTTAATCTATCTATCTACCTGCCACATATACACCTTGGAGTATCTATCTGTTGTTCCTTCTTGACCTTCTCTTCTTTCAAAGGAGATAAGACAAAGAAGAAAAGTGTCAGGTGTGAAAGAAAAGCGTTTCTCTCTCAGGCACACAACATCGAAAGGAGCTCAAATCAAGAAAAAGAAAAAGTCTCCATCTCGGGCCGGTAGGAAAGACGTAAGGAAGAATGGGATCACCGATAATAGCCCGGGATAGATG
>NW_027155159.1:0-3099 GCF_002600585.1 Cystoisospora suis | reverse complement strand
AAATTAGCTGTAACAGCACCCCCATGTTCCTCTCCTGCTCCAAATGGGGGTGGGATTACTACTATAGCCTATCATGATAGCCTAGAGCTAGCCAAATAATGGTGGTAGCCACACTTGACCTAACCTCCTCCTCTATTTCTATAGCTGCTGTTTGAACCTACCTACCTAGGGAGAACCGCCGATCGGCAGCAACTAGTCAAGATAGCACCTGCTCCTTTTCCTTTTCTTGTTCTCTCTTCCCTCCCTCCTCCCACCCTCCCAACTTTATTTATTTCGCATCTCCCGGTGTCTCTTTCTTTCTTTTCTACTTGCTCCTTTTGTTCTCTCTCCATTCTTTTCGTCTTTTCTTTCTCGTTTTCCTCATACTCCTGACAAGTACTTTTTTCTTTGCGTAGGCGCAGTCACGGTGTCACTTGGGTCTTCCTACCTTATCCTCCCTCCCTGACCATTTATGGATGCTCTTCCTGTCTGCATGAATGAAATTCTTTTTCTTCTTTCTCAAATGACACTAACTCCAGTCAACACTAGTATAAGGAGCATCACAAGAAGCACCTTAATTAACCACGTCAACCTCCTCCCTTCTTCTTTTTCTTCTTCACTCTTCCAGTACCATCATCCATCTCCACCACCTCTCTTCTCTCCTAACTACCACTACCGCCACCACGATTTCTCATCTCTCTTTCTTTATCTTCTTCAAGCACTCGTGTCACTCTTATCTTTTTCTTTCTCTCTGCAACTTGCCCTCTTCACAGTCTCTCTTTACCTCCTAATAGGACCCACCGACCTTCTTCTGCACCCCACCCCGAGTCCTCTCTTCGTTAACAGCATTTAGATCATCTTCACTCCTATCTTCGAGTCTAAATAAAAAGGAGCACCTCTTTCTCCTTCTTTCTTCTATTCTATTACTTCCCCTCTCTACCATGCCTATACTACTAGTTTCTTGTACTACTACTACTACTACGATCATTATTACATCTACTTAAACTGGTACGACAGCTCCTACGTCCAACTCTTACCCACACGACTGCTCCTCCTAACGCCTCTTTCCAACACGTCGACTCTCTTCTTGTCTTTCTTTCTTTCTGCGTCCCAAGACTCTCTAATGAAGAAAGACTTCTCTTCATTAGCGAGGAGAATCGAAAGAAGAAAAAGTGAAGGAAGAAAGAGGAGAAGAACCCTCAAATCTTTGGTGGGACAGTCTACCTATGACACGCAGGAAGGAGTCATGACGAACGATCACCCATCGATTGTTTCACTTCAGTGAGGAGGGAGCTCTTCACTCTTTCTTCAACTCCTCCCATTGCTCCTCCTCTTCTTATATGTATTTCTTTCTCTTGCTTCCTGTTAGATTCGCCATTCGTAGAGCAACTCCTACTAGTCTTACTCCCCCTGTTTCTCTTCGAATTTCTCTTCAATCTTACTACTACTACTGCTACTACGAGGATTGCTTGTAGTGTTCATGGCAACTGCTGTAATCCAAAGCACTTTTGGGACTAGACTGGGAAGGAGTGACTCTTCTTCTTGTTTTGTCTAATAGAGAGAATCTCTCCAGTGGTTACTCTTATCCCTGTCCTGTCTACACAGTCTCGAACTGTTCCTCTTAGGAGGGGGTGTCCTTCTCTTCTTGCTCTTCTCTCTAAAACGCCTGTCGACGTGTGTGAGCCGGATGATCCTAGCAAGAGTTGCGGGGTGTCTATGGTGACTCCTCTCTCTTTCACTGCTTAAAGCAACATCTTTGGAATGAAGATAAAGACGATAAGGATGGTCAAGATGCCACTTATACACTCCTCATACTACGCCTATTACTATTAGGAAGGGTCAGTCATATGTTTAGGACTAATGGAGCCGTAGGGATAAGAAGGAGGAGGAAAGGAGAGACACCGTCGGTAGCCTTCTCTCTCACACCTTGCGTCTCAGAGTGAAGCTCCTCCTTAGATGAAAGAAAATCTACTCTGCAGTTGAAAGGAAAAGACACTACGATGATCCACGAGGAGGAAAGAGAAAGATAAGACCCACCAACATACTAAAAGAAGAAGAATAGGAGAAAATCTTAACGTCTAAGCGTGTTGCCACGGGGGGGTGTATGTACAGAGAGAGAGTCATAAGGGATGAGTCACCAAGTATAGGGAAAGGAAAAGTCGCGAAAGAGAGAGAGAGAAATGGAGTTTCTTTATGATACTCTGTCACTTTTACCGACCCGCCGACGAGCACTAGTAAGTAGCATCGGCAGGAGGACTTCAAGGAGGAGGCCATTCCATTCACATGAAGGAGTCTATTTTGATAGGATTCTGTATTAGAGAGAGAGATCAACCTCCTGTCTCACCAAGGGGGAGAAAAAGAATGAGAAAGAAAGAAAGAAAGAGATAAGAAAGAAAATGGTACGTACTAGTCCTAGTCGCTCGGAGATCGTTGCATATATCTCTCTCCTGACTATACGACTAGTCATGAAGAAGAAGAAGAGCGGCAGCAGCAGCCTCGTATTCAACATAGCAAGAGTTAGTCAAATTACTACGACTACTACATGCCTCAAAACTCTTTTTTCCTTTGCAAGAGTACCTACAGGAGGGACCATTCAAATACAACGCCGACCCCTACTAGGTATACTAGCTATGGTGGATAGAAAAGGGGTGGTGGGGAAGACATGTAAATGATAGATGAGAGGAGGAAACTTCGCCTCTTTCTGCTCCTGTTTGATACTTCTTTCTCTGACTGCGAGGGGGGGGGGGGTGTGTTGCTATCTATAGCTACCATTCTTTAGATAATTTGCATGGGGAGAATTCTTATGATTAAGATCTTCTTCTTCTTCTTGGTCGTGATCGGCACTGAGAGAAGAAGAAAAGAGAAAAGAAAAGAAGAGAACTCAAACAAGAAAAGCACTTAGAGGAGATCAAAATACACAGAGATAGATAGATAGATATACATACATAGACACGGGGATGATACTAATACTGAGATACCTCACTCATACATACGCCTTTTAGGAAGTACTGATACGACTTACAGCCCATCTACAGGAAGACATTTCCTTACATAGAGAGGGGAGAGGTAAATGAATAAATAGATAGATAGATTGAATATGGATAGATAGATTAAAGATAG
>NW_027155158.1:0-5769 GCF_002600585.1 Cystoisospora suis | reverse complement strand
AAACGCTTCTCAATTTCTTCTTCTTCTTCTCCTTCTCTTGTTGCTTTGGGAGGTCTGTAGGCTGTCTCAGACGGATCGCAAACTAGGGAGGAGTCCGAAGAGAAAGAAGAAGGACAAGATGAAGAATCGCCATCTGGTCCGTAGATCCGAACCTACGCCAAACAACTCACCTCAAGTCTCCAAAGAATGAAAGAAAGAAAGAAGAAAAGAAAGACAGTTAAAGGAGAGAAGAAGAAAGAAAGAAAGAAAAGAAGGCGAAAGAAGAAAAGAGAGTCAAAGAAGGAAGAGAGAGAGAAAGAGAGAAGAGAGAGCGAGAAAGAAAGAAAAAAAGAGGAAGAAAGATAAGGAAGGAAAGAGAAAGACACGAAAAAGCCTATAGAGGTATAGATGGAGAAGAAGAGCTCAGAAGAGAGACCTCTCTCAAGTCTGAGAAGAGAGTTGTCTATCTCAGCCATACAAAGAGATTCTACACATCATATGTATACACCTCCTCTCTCACATTATAAGTCGCCAGGTGTATGTACACCCCACACATCCAGATGTCTATGTCGTCGACACAATCTAATAAGAAAACGAAAGGAAGAAGAAGGAGATAGAGTGGAAAGAGCTTGAAAGATTACTGCTAGGAGGAAAAGAAGGAGACCGGAGCTTCAGAAAAGAGAGGGGCTGACGGAAATAGTAGAGCCGTGAAAGAGAAAGAAGAAGAAGAAAGAGAATGAAAGAGAAGACCCACGAGTGCATCCCCTGCCTGGCTGTAGGCTTGAAGAGGTCAATTCTACTTGGAAAAAGTATCTACGCTGTGAGGACTTAGAAGAGAAGGAAGAAGAAAAGAAGAGAAAGAAAGAAGAGAACAACAGGAAGAAAAAAGAAGAATATTTCATCCAAAGACAAAGGAAATGTAAAAGGACCTTCCAGCTGTGAGATCAGGTATATTCGTATACTCTATGGAGATCTATCTATACACCTACCTACAGGAGGAGCAGCAGGAGGAGGTACGCATGCATCTTCTTTAATGTATCTATCTTTAATCTATCTGTAGTTTTTTATGTGTATGTATGAATATGTATGCATATGTATGTGTTTGTGTATGTATGTGAAAAGACAGGATGAGAGAAAGAGAGAGGAACATCATACCTGACGTATGTGTGTATCTCTGCCTTCATGGAATGTGCGTAAGACAGAGATTTGTAGACAGAAACCTCGGATATATTCAAGGCTCTCCATATAGTCATAATACCTCTTCTTGATCATGAGAAGCTCTTCTTCATTTCCTGTCTCCTCCTCGAAAGGCAAATAACCTCCATGTCTCGCCTGTAAAAGAACACAAAAAGAGGTGTACATACACCCGAGGTGTACATACACCCCAGGTGTACATACACTTCAAAAAGAAAAGGGAAACGTTCTATCACCATCGCTGCTATTCATACAAAGACAAACTCTAGACAAGCGCGTCCATACATATAAAGACTTCCCTCTCTTTCTCTATATGAGTGTGTGTATAGATGAATACATTCAACACTACAAATAGATGGACCTAGACCAGCTGGAGCAGCAGGAGGCACTACAGAAAGAGCACTCAATCATTCACTAAGCACGCCATCACGCTCCTCATATCCCACATCTGTACATAGACACGCACCTACACCCCAGGCTATTATCTATCTTTCAACTATCCATCTTTACTCTATCAATCTATCTATCTATCTATATTTGATTTATCTCTCTATTGTTTCCTATCTGTCTCTCTACCTCCTTCGACTTGTGTTCCTGCTGATCTTCGTCTCATCTTTCTCTTTCTCTTTCATTCTCTTTCTTTCTTTCTTTCTCTTTCTTTGGCTTGCGTTTTTACTCTTAGAGCGTCAGGAGGTGTGAGGAGTATGGACCACCAGGCGTGTCCCTCCTCCTCCTCATCCTCTGCGGCCCCTCCACTGGGAGGAGGAGGAGTAGGCGGGGGGTGATATTCTGCTTCTCTTGCTAAATGTAAGCTAGTCAAAGCATCTCCTACATTCACACACACACAGAAAGAAAGAAAGAGTGAGAAAGAAAGAAAGAAAAATAGATAGATGGATAGATAAAAGATAGATAGATAGATAGGGACCATCGATTTGAAAACGTGGAAGTATGATAGAGGAAGGGCTATAGAAATCTCAAGAAAGGATTAGGTGCAGTCTGTACCTACACGTGAGTGTATGTACAGCTGCATCTGCTTTAGGCAACAACATGCACATATACATACCTACATATAAAGACCTTCCCCCACATGCCTTTTGATCTATCTATCTATCTATCTTTAATCTATGTATCTCTCTGTAATCTATCTATCTATCCCCATCTCTGACCAATCTATCTATACCGTAGTGAACAGGAGAGAAGAGGAGAGAATAATTCGAGCGAGAAGAAGAAAGGAAGAGAGATGTGTGTGTGTGTCTTTGACTGGCAAGTGTCCTTCTTCTTATGGTTCTCCTTACCGACTTTAATTTGTACAATTCTAGGGGTGTAAGATTCGTCAATCTGGAGATTAAGAAGGAGATCTACACGAGAGATCTTCATAAGGCGATTAAAGGTGAGGGTTATCGTGTGGGGAGCGGAGCCATCGCTTTGCCAGAAGGTCTGACTGCAGTTGTCTCGAAGCTCGCATACACCACTCCCTGCAATAGATAGATAGATAGACAGATAGATAGAGAAGGAAAGAAATGAATAGAAAGAAAGAGATAGAAAGAAAGTGATAGATGGAAAGAGATAGATAGAAAGCGGTAGACCTAAAGAGATAGATAGAAAGAGTTAGATAGATAGAGTGACAGCTAGGTAGAACGAGGTAGGAAGAAAGAAAGAAAGAGATACACACACAAGAAGAGATATACGGAAAGAAAGGTATAGACAGGCAGAAGAAAAGAAAGAGATAGAATGATAGAGGGAAATTCGGAGAAAGAGACCAAGAGAAAATAAGTATCGAGAAGAGACAAGAAAGAGGAAAGAATGCGAAGAAAAAGAAAGGAGAAAGAGAGAAGGATAAAGGGAAATGGGATGGGTGAGAATCTTCCACACAGAGAGGAAAAGATGAAGAAGAAAAGACAGGAGTGAAAGGGAGAGAGAGGAAAGACGAAGGAGAAGAAAGAGAGTGAAGAGAGAGAGCATTCCGAACGATAGGAGTAAAAGAAGAAGAGATATATCGATGACAGACAGATTAAGGATAGACAGGTAGATTAAAGATAAATAAATAGAAAGTCAATGAACGAAGGAAAGATAGAAAGACAGTGATAGATGATCTAGATGACTTTGTGGGGTGTGAATGTATGAATCGAGACCACATAGAAACAACAACGAAGAGAAGAGAAGACACCGAGGAAAAGAAAAAGAAGAAGAAAGCAAAGAGAGAAGAGAGATGAAAAGATCTGAAAGAGAAGATAGACACCTCCTTCCTATGAAAGAAAGTCGACTCGATAGACATAGATACACCCTTCACTACATAGTAAACATAAAGAAAGATGGAGTGGGAAGAGATATCTACACGGGATCGATCGCAAGCCAAGGGAAAGAAAAAGGAAGGAGCATAAGAAAAGAAAAGAGAGAGAAAGGAGAAGAGAGAAAGACAGTCGTCGTTTGTCTATACCATCTTTTGCGGAAGACAACCGCCAGAAAGCGAGTGAGCCTATCTCATACCAATGAGACTTCAATTCCTCGAAAGGAGACAGCTCCACTCCACACAGTCTGGCTGGATAATTTGATAGAACTTCCGGCACGGGGACTCCTCGACATAAGCCCCCCCCCCACCATCTCTTCTCTATCCATTCACGATCGTAAAAAGAAGAACAAGAAGAAGGTGAGGGAGAAGAGGAGGAGATGCGTCGCCGGTTTCGGAGATTTGGACGACTTCGCGTTGCTCTGGTGGGAGTTCTGGCGGGGGTTTTGTGAGGTGTATGTACACCGGAAGATAGAGGAGGAGAGGACTTGCTGTAAGTCGTTTGGCTTGGATGAGAAGAAGAAGAGGAGGGAAAGAAATGGTCTACAATATCTTCTTCGCCGCTACTACATGAGGAAGAAGAATCTGAACTTAATGAGGAGAAACTTTCTTCATCTAATTTTCCCAGAGAATCGCTCCTTTCTCCATTAGATGTATCACCCTCCTCTTCTTCTTCTTCGCTGCTTTCTTCTCCCCTCTCCTTCACCTCCCTGTCCACCCTTCGACCTGCCATCTTACGTGTCCTGTTTTCTTCTTCTTTTTCTTCTCTTCTTCTTTATCTCAGGGTATCTGTCTCATCCCCGAGAGAAGAACTCCTTATTCTTATTCTTCTCCTGTCGCCTTTCTCTTTACCTCTCTCTCTCTCTTTCTTCTCCTCTCTTTCTTCCTCGCTCCACGAAGGCCGCTGAACGAGCAAGGCCTTCTTCATTCTCCTCAACACACGCACCTTTCTTCTTCTTCTTCCTTTGACTCCTTTTGAGACAGCGGCGTTGCAAGGAAGAAGAGGGAGAGCACAAAAGAAGGAATAGAAAAGGGAAGAAGGAGAAGAAAGTGTAGAGGGGTAGGAGAGAGATAGAGAGAGCTATTTTGCCTGGTCCTCCCGGCTGATGTGGCTGTTCTCTCTCTTCTCTCACTGCTTTAATGAAGAGAAGAAAGAGTGAAGGAAATGGAGAATAAGAGAAAGACAGAACGGAGAGAAAACTGAGATATGGTGGAGAGAGAAACAAGCGTCATATGAAAAGAAAATTGAACGAGCAGGAGAAAAGAGAAAAGACGAGAGGCAGAGGGCGCGAAAGACAGGAAAGATGAATCTCTCTTGCAACGAGACAAGGAGTCTGCATGCACACAAAGAGAGGGGGCAGAGAGAAATGAGAAAGGAGAAAAGAGAGAAAGACAGGTGACGCGAGAATGCGATAGATGAAAGATAGAAATATTCATAGGAGCTTTCTCTGTCTTTGTCTTTTTTCTATTCTTTCTCAGATCGTCCGCCTCGCAAGAGAAAATCGAGCACACGACAGTGCATGCAATCGTGCATGCAGTCAATTACATGTGTATGCTTTTTCAACACTTTTCCTTCCTTTTCACGTCGTCTCTTTCTCTCTCTCTATCTGTTCTATTCCCTTCTTCTCCAAGATATCTTCCCTTTGCTTTTAGATTGAGTGTGTGTGTGGTCTGCTTCCTCTTTTCTCCCGCCACTTCTCTCTCACCCTCTTTTGTCCGGGTGTATAGACACCTGGGGCGAGCCGGCAGGAAGAAGTAAAAGAACAAGAGAATCTCATCCATTCCTCTGATCGAATCACTTCTTCCCATCACTTTTCTTCCTTTATCTCCCTTTCTTTTCAGCTCCTCTTTCCTTCTTTCTTCCTTTCTAAGAGCCTCTCTCTCCGAGAATCCTCTTCTTTTCTTCTTGGTCCTATTGCCTTTCTGTGTTTCTCCTTCACTCACGGACATATACATATTTTCACATCGACAGCATACATGACTTTTCTCTCCTGTCTCGGTTCAAGATTCTATGCATTCTCCCAACGCAAGAAAAGAGAGACAAGAAAACTACGAAGACCACAATTATCGAGAGAACAGGTTCCTCTAAAGTAAGGCAGCAACCTTTCTAAAGTGTCTCTCTTATTCCTTCTTTCGTTTCTTATCTCATTCTTTCTTTCTTTCTTATCTCTTTCTGCTTTTCTGATGTCTTCAGGTCTCTCTAGGAGAGCTTCTCTAGTTAAAAGGCGCCCTTGTTTTGGGACATCCTTTCTTTCTTTTCTTCTTTTTTCTTCTTTTTCACGGATCTCTTGTTCCTCTCTTTCTTCTTT
>NW_027155157.1:15857-16140 GCF_002600585.1 Cystoisospora suis | reverse complement strand
GATAGATAGATAGGTATGTATGTCTTTATGAATGCATGTATGATGTGCATGTAGAGAGAAGTAGATAGAAACGTCTAGAATTTGCAAGTGTGTAAGCATCACATACACCTCAATCTGACCTTAGGTGTCAGAGGGAGAGAATGGAGAGGACATAAACCCTCATGATTGATCGCCATATGCTTAAATATCTTTCATCTCTCTATCCTGCCTTCTCATTACATAAGAAAATAGCACCTTCCTTTCATTCTCGCTCTCCCTGATCCTCTCTATCTATCTTTAATCT
>NW_027155157.1:15352-15744 GCF_002600585.1 Cystoisospora suis | reverse complement strand
ATCTATCTATTCTTAATCTATCTTTAATCTATGTATGCTTGGTGTTTTCGTCTCTCATGACTTTATCTCTAATTCTTTTTCTATAGTGAAGTGTGTATTTGCGGATGCTTTTCATGCACAGCTGGGGGCTTCTCTTCAGGTCGACAGCTTCTGCAGACAAGGAAAGATGCCGGTCTTCTCCAGCCTGACGACGTCGCTGCTCTACTTGCTCTAGAAGAAGAGCAACAGCATACACAGGTCTCTTCAATCGATAGCTAGATACGAAGAAGGAGAGAGATCTGTTCATGCGTAGCAACGCACGAAGAGGCCTCGTACATATGGCTCGATATATACGGACTGTATGCACCCACTCTTGCCTCTCTTATATGAATATATGTATCTATGCTCCTGTA
>NW_027155157.1:15168-15300 GCF_002600585.1 Cystoisospora suis | reverse complement strand
TATATATATATATATAAATGTAGTTGAGAGAACGTGCATACTCTTACCTCTCTTACACATATAGATATATCTACGCTGCTATACACCTTTTTATACGTATACATGTGCATGTACATGTATATGTCTGTATAT
>NW_027155157.1:14552-15094 GCF_002600585.1 Cystoisospora suis | reverse complement strand
AGAGATAGACAAATAGATAGATAGATTCAGGACAGAAAGATAGATCGATTAGCAATAGATAGGTTGGCAGAGAAATTCGAGATAGATAGATAGATAGATGTCTGATACGGCAGCAGAGAAAGGAAAGGAGAGTGAACATTTACAGCCAAAGAGAGAGAGAAAGAAAGAGAAGACTGAAGATACCCCTGACACTCTACCTCTCTTTCAAGCAGTTTCTTGGCTTTATTGCGTCTTCTGTCGATAGAGCTTTCCTGTCATATTCCAAGATTTCTTCTTCTTCTTCTTCTTCTGCTTTCTTTTCCCCATCTCGAGAAAGAAAGGAAATTCTCGCAAAGAAGACACGAAAAGATTCTCATGTGCATAGAAAAGCTCCTCATGAAAGAGAGACATATTGAAGAAAGATGGCGAGCTCTCCTGCCTATCCATCTGCCCCTTCGCTGATCATACATCATATTCTCTTTCTCTCTCTTTTTCTTTATACACATTCGTCTTCTTCTCTCTCTTGTCTTGTTTCCTCTCTCTTTTCTTTTCTCTTCTTTCTT
>NW_027155157.1:13995-14159 GCF_002600585.1 Cystoisospora suis | reverse complement strand
TTCTTTCATTCATTCCTTCCTCTATTCGTTTCAGAGGTCTTCTCATGGCGTTTGTCTTTCATTCTTTTGCTCCACGCCACTGCTGCTGGTCTGTCTCCCGAGACCTCCCGAAAAGAACTTCTCTCCTCTACTCTAGACACGTACACTCACTTTCTCCGTGCTTA
>NW_027155157.1:11967-13860 GCF_002600585.1 Cystoisospora suis | reverse complement strand
CTATCTATTTCCAATCTATCTATCTGTAATCTATCTATCTATCTATCTGTAATCTGTCTTAAATCTGCCTGCCTATCTATCTATCTTGCCTTCCGAGAGGCGTGTATTAGGGGACTGAAGAGAATCTGTCGAGGCGTGACGTCCACCCCCTCGGCTCTTTTCTTCTTCCTTTCTTCGTTTCTTTCTCTCCTTCTTTCGTTCTTCTTGGATTTCAATCTAAGTCTACTTTTCCTCAAGAGCTCGGAGAGAAACAGTTGTAGTCTCTATCCACTACTCACTCGTCATTCATTCTTCTTTTCCTCCTGTTCTTCTTCTTCTTCTTTTCTCTAGAGTTTACTCAGCGGCGGTGACATCCGTCCAGATATCATTCAGTGGGTTCTAAGCATGCGAATCTCGAGACCTTCTTCTTCTTCTCTCTCTCCTCGGACAGTAGGCGGAGCATCTTACTTACGGAATTCTCTTCATTCAGGTGTTTTGGGACCTCCTCGCTCTGTTCTCTTCCCCTGTCATTTTCCTTTTTCATCTTCTATCTCTCAATGGAAAAGAGTGGCCTAGGAAAGAGACAATCTCCTCTCACGTTCAAGGGGATGATGGGGCGAGGAGGTGTATGTACATACAGTGGATGTACGCGGTGTATATACAGTGTGTGCATGCGGTATATATACACTGGACTAACGTTGGTTCTCTCGTGTGTCGTTGAGAGGTTTCTTAGACAGATGCGTCTTAGGAATGATGCGTTGTCAAAGTTTCTTTCTTTTTCACGCCGTAGAATGCTCTTTCTCCCTTGCTTTTGCTCTGCTGTTTCATAACTCCTCTTCCTTTCTTTCCGTCCTTCTCTTATGCGCCCCTCTAGTGAAGGACCAAAGACACTGTTCTTTTCTTCTCTTCAGCTGAGAGTAGTCGTCTCCATTCTTCTCTCTCATTCTTCACTCGCACTACTCAAACCGTCATCTTTCTCTATAAAGAGATGTCTCCAGGCATATATAGATACTTAGTCAAAGATAGATCGATAGATCATGCATAAACAGATTGAAGACAGACAGATGTAGAGCCTTTCCTTTCAAGCGCTTCGTGTGGCGAAGAGATAGCTCCTTTTCTTCTTCTTATGCTACACGGACAATTCTTTCTGTATTCTTCAGCAGCATAGCTCTTCCATAAGGACTCCTGAATCTCTCTCTGTATATGGATTTCTATCTGTATCTCTCTCTCATAGTTCTGCATAGACGTCTGGCTTATCCATACTTTTCTTCTTTTTCTTTATGTTGTGTCTTTCACAGGGGGCAGATGACATAGCAGGCTTACATCGCGTGAAGAAGCTCCTGACGTAAGAGAGATGTCTGTCTCTTCTTTCGTCTTATTCCTCATGTGTCTCTTTTCTTTCTCTTTCTCTCTCTCAAAGACGTCTCCGGCCTATCAGATGCACAACGTACAGGCCGATGTAGAGAGGAAAAGAGATATATGTCTTCTACTCTGCCATGGGGCTCCAGAAGAGGATATGAAGATAGACAGATGGATCAGACATAGAAAGGCAGATAAATCCATCTGTAGGCACGTAGAGCCCTGTATCTAGATTGCTCGAAATTTACTCAAAACCGCATGCACATTTCTACTCCATGCGAAAGGAGACAAGAAGGGAAGGAATTCTGAAGAAGAGTGAGGGGGGGGAAACGCTGAGATTCTTCAGCTTCATCCTCTCTATCAACATAAGAGTACATATAGAATATATATATATAGAATATATATATCTATATATAGAATATATATATCTAGATATAGATATCTATAGATAGAGAGAGAGAGGGGGGGGAGATATTGACGTACATATGGAGACGGATGTATACATATGTATATGCACCTATCTATCTATTCATCTATATCTATACATATCTATAT
>NW_027155157.1:4679-11780 GCF_002600585.1 Cystoisospora suis | reverse complement strand
ATATATATATATATGCATATAGTAGGCAGATCTATATAGTAGTACATGGGATATCCTTCCAGGGGAATTTCTTTTTCACTCTGGTGGGAACCTCCTTGTTTTTGTTGCATGCATGCGCATGCATGCAGTGATAAGATAATCAATCCAATACTTAGGCCTGAGCTTCACGTGGGTCTTCATCGAGCTCCTCGAGGAATTCTTCTCTTCGGACCCCCTGGCACTGGAAAGGCAAGCAGCCATCTAAACTCATACACACACACTCTCTCTCTCTATATATATATTTATATATATATATATATATAAAGGCCATATACGAAGGTGCAGACAGTTAGATAGAGGTGTGGGTGTACGTTTAGACGTCCTTACGCACATAGGTAAGAGTGTGGCTTGTAGACGAGGATACATGTATATGAATTTCTATATACAGAGAGAGAGGCTTCCGCATGTATACAGATATGTATATAAGTGTCTGTCTACATAGATGAGTGGATAGAGCATAAAAGACAGAGCGGAATCAGAGAGATTGATCAGATGGATGAAAAGTGAAGTGTATCACCCTATTAACCACCGATCATCTTCAAATCTTTTCGGGTGTACATCCACCCCTGCCCATATATCTTTACATGTCTCTCTCTCTGTCTCTCTCTCTGTCTCTCTCTCTCTCCCATGCCTGTATCTTTTCCTTCTTCCTTAGGGAAACGGCACCTCTTCTTCCTTTCTTTCTTTCTTTTCTCCCTCTCTTGACTCTCTGCGCTTTTTTATCTCTCTATCAATCTACATCTGAGTCTCCCGTCTCTCTCTCTAGTCTGTATGACGTGACTCGTCTCCCCTCCCCCCGGAGTGGCTTGCGTTTTCATCTGCCTGTCTATCTGTAGACAACTTTAGCTAAGTGGATGGCCGCCTCTTCTGGAGCGAATTTCTTTGAAGTGACTCCTTCCTCTATTATAAGCAAATTCCATGGAGAAACGGAAACCCTTATTAAAGCCCTCTTCAAAGGTAACACCTAACTCTCACGGACACATCTCGATCCATCTATCGATCTTCAATCTATCTGTCTATCTGCAGTCTATCTAGCTAGCTAGCTATCTACCTGTCTCCGATCTATCGTCAGTCTTTCTATCTTCAGTCTATCTATCTTTAAACGATCTATCTATCTATCTATCTCACATTCTTGCTCGTATGGGGCGGTCATAGATTTAAAGAGGGAGGAACACACCTTAGAAGTCCGCTTGGTAGACAGATAGATTAAAGATGGATAGTCAGAGAGATAGACGGTTAGAATAGGTATAGATAGGTAGACTAAAGACAGATAGATCAAAAGTTAGGTTGCTAGATAGATAGCTATCTTTAGATAGGTAGATAGATTAAGGATAGATAGATAGATAGATACGTAGATTGGAGAACGATAGATATATCAAAAGTTAGTTAAATAAATAGATAGATAAAAAGACAGTCTGCTGGCTGCGTGTCATTTCTCAGATGTGCATGCATGTGCGTCGTGTCTTTCTGCAAGACGTCCTTGTCTCAGTTTCTTTCTCTCTCCTTCTGTCTTTCTCTCTCTCTTGTCTATGTATGTGTCTGTGATATTTTCATCATTATGCTGGTGGTCGTGTTTTTTTCAATGGAATGTCTTTCTCTTCTTCCTACCTTTAGTTGCAGAGGCCGATAGTCCTTCTCTCGTCTTTATTGACGAGATCGATTCCTTACTCGGAAAGCGGAGAGAGGTAAGAAAGAGAAGAAGAAAATATCTAGATAGATTGGAGATAGGAGATAGATAAATGATAGAAGATAGACAGATTAGATTCATTCCCACCTTTCGAGTTGTATGTGTGAGTTCATGCACATGATAGGCCTCATTAGACACGCGAGTGTATGTAGAGAGATAAAAGGGACATACAGCAAAGACAGATACATGAAGATGGATAGGCAGGAGAGCTCGCCATCTTTCTTCAATATGTCTCTCCTTCATGTGGAGCTTTTCTATGCACATGAGAATCTTTCAAAGACACATAGAGAGATAGATCAAAGATAGATAGAGAGACGGGGAAAGACAGGGAGAGAGATAGAGGCAAACTCCTCTCTGCTGCTTCCTTTCTGGCAAATCTACTTTTTCTTTTTCTTCCTTCTGTTGGTGGTGTGCTTTGTGTAGAAAGAAGACGACGCGAGTATTCGAATGAAGAATCAACTCCTCCAGATGATGGTAGGAGCAAAGAACGAGGGAAATATCGAGAAAATTCAGAAGAGCTTGCAAAAGAGAAGAGAGGGAAACCAGCAAGAAGTCGAGTGACATGCCTCATGAAGAAGAAAAAGAAGAAGAATAGGAAAGACGTCTCTTTCCTTGCTTGGCGTACGTATCTCTTTATGTCTAGTCCCGACTGTGTATACACTACGTGATGTATAGAAAAGAAGCTTGCATAAGCGACGGTCTCTTTCTCTCTTTCTCTCTCTCACTCTTGCTTTCTGTCCGTGAGGTGTATGTACATTCCCTTCATGTCCCTTTTTTACTTCATTCCTCACAAACCCCTGGGCTCAGAGAAACTGAGAATCTCTATACTCGACAGCATCCATCCATCCGGCTCTTTCTCTCTCTCTCTATCTCACTCTTTCTTTCTTCTCTCTCTCTATCTCACTCTTTCTTTCTTTCTTATCTCTTCTTTTTCTTTAGGACGGCATGAGTAGTTGCGGAGACGGTGAGAATGACAAGATTCTCGTTGTAGTAGGAGCGACGAATCGGCCGGATATGCTCGACGAGGTATAAGACACTCCTACTGGGAGGAAGCAGGAGACATATCAAAAAGAAAGAAAGAATGAAAGAAAGAAAGAAGAAAGGGCGTTTTCAGGGGTATCTCGCCAGGCTTTAGGAGGGGCTAAGGCGGTAGATGATGAGAACGTGAGAGAAGAAGAAGAAGAAACACCTTCTCTCTTCTCCCCCTTCTAGAGATAGGAGATGATGAGGCGGCACTTGAAGATACATGGATCAGAGATGAATGCACAGATAGACGTATTAAAGAAGGATAGATAAATAGAAGGGTTAAATATAGCTGGATAAAAGTCAGATGTAATGTGTATCGATATATCTATCTATAGATAGCTAGATAGGCATTCTCATGTGTCTATCATTATTTCTCTTCTAATTGCATAGCTCGCAGGCGTTTCAACCCACTAGTAGATAACGCTTTTTTCTTTTCGCTTCGATTCTTTTAGTGTGAGCGAATGAAGTCTGAGGAGAGGAGACAACTCTTCTTTTTCTTTTCTTCTTCTTCTTCTTCCTTTTCTTCATTCCGTTGTTTCATGGCTTCGAGTTGCGTATCTTCTTTTGATCTTGGCAATAGAATGTGTCCCCTCATCTTCTTCTTTTCTGGGGTCTCTAGACATCTCCATCTTCGGAGGACAAGAGCTAGCTAGATAGCAAGGGAGTGGATAGCTAGCTATCGTGAGAGGGGGCAGAAGAGGGAGATCTTCTCCACCTGTGTGTCTTTCTTCGTCGGCTCGTTGTTCTTTTTCTTCGTTTTCTTCTTTGCATATGTGCCTGCGAATTCTTATGCGCCTGGTCTCTCTTCTTTTTCTTTCTCTTCCTCTTTCCTTATTCAGGCAGCTATACGTCGACTGTCGAAGCGCGTTCTAGTGCCTCTCCCAGATCTCGATGCTCGGCGACTTCTCATTAGGTAGACAAAGCCGAGGTGACTGACGCCTCCCAAAGCAATCGAATCACGAAATCTTCTTCTTCATGGCGAGAGGTCCCAGGCCTTTCTTTCTTTCTTTCTCCCCTTTCAGACCCACCAATTGAATTTGCTAAGGCGTCACGTATTCCCCCTATACACACCGTCACCTCTGTCTATCCATCTTTCATTAACCTATCAATATTCTTCTCTCTAAATAAAGCTTCAGTGTAACTCTCTATCTATCTTCAATCTATCCCCTATGCATCTATCTTTAATCCATCTTCAATCTGTCTGCTTTTCTATCTCCTGTGAGGAAGATTCCTTGATAGATTGCTTGCTTCATTACTGTGTCGTCTTTAGATTTTCTTTCTTTCTCTTTCTATCTTTCCCTCTCTTTCTCTCTCTCAGCGCGTTCACGGGAATTGCTTTTTGACTGAAGGTTTCTCTTCTTTTTCTTCTTCGTGTTAGCTTAGGCAGAAGTCCAGTCACCTCTACGCTGTGTGGCTTTATCATGTCCCTCCTCTACCCGTCCAAATATCTACCATCGTCGTGTGTAAGGGACTCCATAAGATCGCTTCTCTCTCTTCCTTTTCTTATCCTTTCCTCTCTTCTTTCTTTTCTTCTTTTTACCTTAAGTCGTTTGTCCGAGGCGAGGGATTATATGGGAGTGTAGCTACGGTTGGAAAGAAAGAAAAAGAAGAAAAGACTGCGCAAGAAATCTCGGGCGGGACAGACAGAGAGAAAGGTGTATGACTTCTTTACTTAACTTGATAGAGAAACATATGTAAGACACATGAGGAATCTTATCTCTCTTCGTTACGTTGTTATATCTGGATAGCTAGCGAGCTAGCTAGCTATTAGATAGATAGCTAGACATCTCGTTAACATGATGATCTTATTATATACATGTCTCCATTTCATTCTCCCTTCGATTCTTCCCCTCCTCTGTTGTTCTCTTTCTTCTCTTTTTTCTTTCGTCTTTTTCTTGATCTTTAGAAATGTTTTGCAGAAGCAATCTTCTGGTGGATGTGCTCTTAACGATGAAGTAAGACAATGGAGAAGATCCGAATACAAATACAAATGAAAAGAAAGAAAGAAAGAGCAAAGGGTAACCTTTTTCTTCGCTTCTCCCTTACATCTGTTCTGCTAGTTGTAGAGCGCCTTCTATTTAGGAGAGAATTAATCATCTTCATTCTTCATCTTCCGGTGTGTACTGGGTGGTGTATCTCGGGTGTACATACACCGTAGGAGGAGAAGGACCGCAGAAGTCTCCGCTCAATCGTTCCGCCCCGGGATGTTATCCCTCGAGATAAGAAATGCTTTCTTTTTTCTCCCGTTTTCTTTAAGAAATAAGGAATCTCACCTCACCCCAACCATGCAGGTGTCTATACACCAGAAAAGAAAGAAATCTCAAGTCCATTCACCCTCATGCAGGAGACAGAGAGACACCTCGAGGACGACTATTCTTCATTCCTGTCTCGTCTCTTTGAAGCTCTCGCGTGGCCTCTTTGCTTTCATGCCTCACCCAGAGTCTTAGTCAGTGCATCTCTCACCCTTTGTCTCTAGAGATCTCTAAAGAGAAAGATCTAGATATGAGAGGATAGAAAAAGACTTTTTCTTCTCTTTTGTATCAGCACTCGAATAGCTCATTGTAGACAAAGGGGGCACACAGACCACTCCGATCATTCCTTCGCCAGACATTTCTCTCCGTCTCTTCCTCTATCCCACCGGTCTCTTTACATATCTATCTATCTATCTTCAATCTATCTCTTTATGATACTTTAAGTGGGTAGTCTTAGTGAGGCATTGCTAGGCTGCAGGAATGTGAGTGAGTGTACTGTAGGAGCTTACGACCTTAGCGTCTCGAGTGGAAGGTTGGAATGGAAGTGATATAAGGAGTTTATGCGTTACAGCATCTGAAAGAAGTTACGACGAGACGGTCCATTTCTATGGAGGCATACAGAATGTGCCTGATAGACATGCCTTCCGACCGATCTCTTATCAAGACTTCTTAGGAGCTCTCCAAGAGGTAAGACACCTCATCGATACTTCTCCTCTCACTACAAACTGGAATAGAAAATTTCCTATACACATATATATCACCTCTCACACATGTCCGTACATACAGGTGGATACCCCCCCCCTCTCTCTCTGTATATATATATAGATATATATATATATATGTGGTTAGGAGTTATGTATGAGTGTATGGCGTGTATATGCGGGACTTGCTATAGACTCTAGTATCGATAGGAGAGTATGTGCGTCGCAGTTGCGGCTTCAGGTGTGCGTAGGGAAGTCGATCTATCTCTCTCTGTGTGAAGGTAGACATGCCAATACAAGGAGTAGTCACGCATATATTCACGTATCTTTATATGTATTATATTCACTGCCTATACCCGTCACGAGTCTAGTAGTACATGTATGTACTTCTCAAGTTTGTATAGGAGGAAGAGAGGAAGGTTTGTATGTGAATTTCTATAGGTCATCCTGAACGGGCTTTTCTATTCGATGTGTCACATGCTACACATCGACCTTTCTATCTAAAGAGCTCTATCATACCAACACACAGAGATTCCTATGTGCGCCGTCTATATAGAGAGGTATAGATATAATGACTACCCGTATATACAGAGATATACTTACATATATATGATTACTACCCGTATATATGATATATATATATATGTAGATATAGATGTACATATCATATATGTATATATATGTATATATGTATATGTATATATGTTTGTGTATGTTTGTGTTTGCATTCTTCTCCTTCTCATGATAAAGATGAAGATAGTCTTTCTATTCTTGTTGTTTTTTTCTTCTTTTCTTGTATGGATGTCCCTGTCGCAAGCATGAGAGTTTTGAAGAGAAGGGAAGGGAAGAAAGAGCTCGTGTGTCGGAACGCATTCTTGTGAAAGAAAGTAGATAGACAAGTTGTATCGAAATAAAGAAACCCCTTACATACTAGAAATGATAAGAAGAATAAGAAGAAGAAAGATAAAGACGCGAGTTCTAGCTACACCCTTTTTCCTTCTCAATCCTTTCTCTTTTTTGTTTCGTATCAGTTGTCTTATTCTATCGATCTCTTTATTTCTCTCTCTCTCTCTCTGTACGGTGTTTATGGCAATGGAGTCGTTAGTACATCTGCATCTGCACAGAGCTCTGCTCTCCTCGCCCTTGCCGTAGGTTTAGGAGGAGTGCATGCATGCGTAAATGAAAGAAAAAAAGAAAGAATGCCAACCTTCTTGCCTTCCCTTCCTCCTCGCCCCCGCCCTCTTCGTCTCATCTTCATTCATTGCTATTCCCCACGCCTTTCTTCAAGACTCAGTAGATAGAAGTAGCAGTAGGAGTAAGCATAGTAAGAGTAGTCATACTAGGAGTAGGTATAGTAGTAGTAGGAGTAGAAAAGAAAAGATGAGGGAGGACAGAA
>NW_027155157.1:0-4514 GCF_002600585.1 Cystoisospora suis | reverse complement strand
AAGAATAAGGGGGAGTTTATGTATGGTGTCCCTTCCCTTCTTTCTTTCTCTTTCTTTCTCTTTCTTTCTTTCTCTTTCTCTTTCTTTCATGTGTATGTCTTAGTGGCTGTTTTGTGTGTGTGGGGCAGGTGCATCCTTCATGCACTTCAGAGGAAAGTTTGAAATTTTTCGAAGACTGGGCAAAGACACACGGTGCTCTCTAACGGAAACTCCAACTTCTTTCTCACTCTTTCTCTCTTCTCTACTTCTCTCTTCTTCTCCTATCTTGGTTCTCCTAAAGTTGACGGATGTCGGCCCCCCACCTCAGTGTATGTACACATAGGACAGGTGGTAATGATCATGCATGCGTAGAAACACAGCGCAACTCTGCTCTCTCTATATCCTTCCCGCAAGAATCCCTACATCTATCTATCTATATCTATCTACCAATATCTATGTATCTACATGTATCTATCTATCTATATCTATCTACCTGTATCTATGTCTATCTACGCTCTACAGGTTGGCATTGGCTGTCGCTCTCTCTTTGTGTGTCTCAGTGGCGTGTGTATATACACCATTTGAAAGAGTAACCGCAGGCTGTCTCGTCTCATTCTCTCCGCTTCGCCATCCCAAGTTAAACCTCCCTTGTTGATCCGACTCTCCTTCTTCTCTTCTTATACAGCAACATGAGAAACTCCCTTCAAAAGACAGTCCGTGGCATATATAAGAAACATACAGACAGACAGAGAGGGAGGGAGATAGACAGATAGACAGGCCACATCAGTTAGAGAGAGATACACTGATAAGTAGTCGTCTCTGTGTGGATTATAGAGAGACACACACACCTCTCTTTCGCCGCAAGGGTTGTTCATTCTTAATCGATCAGATGCATTATTCATAGGGATCATCCAGCCATCGGCAGGCAGTAGGGATTGCACATCGGGGACTGCAGATGATCTTATCAGCTTTCCTGCACTCTTTCTCTCTCTCAAGGGCATATAAATAAGTATCTCTCTACCTTCACAGCTATCCTCTACAGATTCGAAGAGCCTGAAGAACGATATATATCCATATATACATACACCTCTTAAAGGAGAAGGGCTGAGTACCGCGTATAGTCTACTAGAGTGCTGATACACCAAAAGGATGCATGTGTCTTTCTATATATAGAAAGATAGAGAGAGACAAAGCGAGAAGAAGACCTTCGACGGGTATTATCTTATATACCGTTCGAGAAGGAGAGAGATGTATCTATTTATTGATCTATCTATCTAGCTTAATTCTCTTGCTCTCCATGTGTCTCTCCACGCAACCCTTGAAAGAGAAAGGATAGGAGGATCTCCTGAGTATCTTCTCGAAAAGACAAAGAACAAGCCGCACCCCCATGTTTGTCTGTACGTAGATAGATAGATAAATATATAGATAGATAGATTAAAGATCGATAGATAGCTAGATAGATGTGTAGGTATTGAAGTATAATACACCTTGAGAGGAGAAAGACTGTAGCAGGAGGCCCCAGTAGACTCCCCTCTTCGCCATCGACCCTCTCTTGGCAAACATACCGACCGAACTGTTCCATAGATAGATTCAAGATAGATAGATTGAAGATAGATTAAAGATAGATAGACATATAGATTGAAGATAATAGATAGACATATAGAGAGTAACGAGTACTCTACAAAGACTGTCGAACTGACGAATGGAGGTGTTTGAGATCTATTAGAGCTGTTCATTGCCTCCCTTCCTCCGTGTAGAAAAAGAAGATCGAGAGAAGAAGAAGAATGGAAGGAAGATTGAAAGATTTCTTCCTTGTCGCTTTTCTCATCTTCATGGAAAGTAACGAAGTTGTAAGAAGATTTGAAGATGTTAATTCCTACGAAGACGAAGAAGAAGAAAAGATGGGGTCTTAGTCATGACTACTATCCCTCGGCCTTTGCCTAGCTGTGAAGCTTCTCTTCTTCTCTTTTCTTCTTCTTCTTTCATCGTTTTCTTCACGAACGACACGAGAGACTGCGTCGTCCGTTCTCCACTAATACCTTCTCCTCTTCCTTCTCTTATGTCATCCACCTTACCTCNNGAGAGACTGCGTCGTCCGTTCTCTCCTCTTATCGATACAGAGAGGTATATATAGAGATCATTGACAGAGTGCAGTTGGGATAATTGGACCATCTAAATCTTTCTTTGGCTCTTTCAAGAAGGTCTGGACGACTACCAAAAGAAAAATGAGGCAAATTGAAACCTCCCAAGCTCTATGAGGTACACACCCTTCTAATACAGCTCCCCCCCCCCCCNNTGTATGTATGTGTATGTATGTATATATATGTATGCGTATGTATGTATGTGTATATATGTATGTGATCGGCCTTGTCATCCTTGGTATTCAAAGATGGAGATGATGAGAAGGAGGGTTATGCCGACGAGGACCATCTACGGAGCCGCCTTGATGAGTGTACAGACACCTAGAAGAGAAAGCTAGTTTAGGCTGAGGTGAGTATGAAGATGTATCAGCCTGTCTCTCATTAAAGCCAGGCTGCTGGAGAAGAGAAGAAGAAGAAGAAACGTCGACCCCAGCTTCCATCTGAAGAAGAAGAAAAAGAACGAAGAGAGATCCCAGATCTAGGTAAGTAGACAGAGAGGAAGAGAATGATGAAATACCCCCCGTGAGAAAAGAGAAGAGAACACACAAAGGAGATAAAAATGAAGAGAAGAAAGAAATGCATGTCTCCTTTTTCTAAAATCTATCTCGACGAGAACATCTCTCAGACCCTCCCTACGACTGTTGAGAAAGAGGAGACACCCGTGCCTCTCTACAGACCTTCGCTATCATCTCCCAGAGAGGGTCGAGATAAAGAGAAAAAGAACGGAGAGTGAGAAGGAGGATGGCAGGAAAAAAGAAAAGAATTGAGAGGAGGAAAGAAACACGAGAAGGAGAGAGAAAGTCAAAATCTATTTGTCAATCCAAGAGAGAGAACATCTAGATAAAAAGAACACGAGGATCAGGGCGGATTGCATGCATATGTAAGAAACGAAGAAACGAGATTGAGACAACATCCACTCAATATACAAAGCACTTTTCAACATACATGTCTAGAATAGACAGACATGCCTTACCATCGACACCGTCATTACTCGATTCTGCCCCACCCCTCTCCTTCTCTCTCTCCTCGAGGATTCAAAAGAGTTGCAAACAGAGCCTATCTATCTATCTATTCTTAAGGAATTTCCCTATCGATTCATCATCTATCTTCTATCTGTGGCTATCTATCGATCTATCTAGCTAGTTATCGATCTATCTATCTGCGCTAGCTTATCGATGATCTCGACATCGATATCTCTGAACAGAGAAGAACCATGGCAACCCATACTCACGTGCTATCTAGTCTCTCAGACTGTCTATCTTCTTCTTCTTTTCTATCGAAATTCTGCTTCATACAGAAAGCATTCATTACATCTTCGAAGCCTAAGCGCTCTTCTATCCATTACAGGTCTGACTCTATCGTTCTTCTATCTTCACCATATTTTTCTTCTCTAAACAGACACTTCTCTAACGCAACTGCTCTCTCTTTCTATCTCCCTCTCTGTATATCCATATAGACATCTCTCTGTCTGTCTATACATGTCTATATATGTCACGCGTGCTTTTCTTCTATCTCCGGAACTTCCCGTGGATCTTCTGATCGCCTTGACCGTGTAAAAAGACTGACGGTATCGAAGATGAAGATGACACCTCATCGTCCTCAAATGCATTGTAACTTACAAGAAGTCTAAGAAGCAGTTGATCTCTTTCGTTAGCTTTGCATGCGTCTCTCCATTCTCCTTCTATTAAGATGAGAATCTTCTCCCATCCACGCCTCTCAAGCCCCCCGATGATATCGCCGTACCCATACGTCACATGAAGAAGAGAAGAAGAAGAAGAAGGAGACGGCGAATCTTCTTCTTGCTGTCTCCTTCTCCTTCTTACGTCTGTATTCACTTCTTGAACTCCCCCCCGAAAAGAAGAAGATGCAGTAGCCTGTTTGCATGCATGATAGACAAAGCTACGAAGAAGAAGGAAAGGCCTCCCATCGAGATGCCGACGGGAGATAACCTCCTGCGGCAGTATCAAAAGGCCACACCTCGTGTCGCCACTCCCCTGCCTATCATCTCGAGAAGAAGAAGCGACAGAGGCATCCCTAGCAAGAGACGGTTGAGAAGATAAAGAGACTGTGCTAGATGACGATAGAGAAGATCTAAGTGGGGGATGCTGAAGAGTAGAAGATGAGAAAGAAGAATAGGAGGGCTCCCTCGCGACACATGAGAGCTGGGAAGGAAAGTTGCGATTCTGTCGACTTGTGTGAAGATGTGGTCGTTCTTGAGAAAGACATTCTTCTTCTCTGACCTTCTTATTCGTCTTCTTCGGAGATGTAGAATAAGGAACGGGTACACCTGGTAAGGGTGTCTCTTTCTCATGTGATATACAATCTTGGAATGCACTTGAAGAATTGCACGTTCTAGCATCGAAAGAAGAGGAGAAGGAGTCTCAAAATCACGTG
>NW_027155156.1:0-241 GCF_002600585.1 Cystoisospora suis | reverse complement strand
GCTGCTATTGGCGATTGTGACGGTGCTATGAAGCCTTTCTCCAGTAATTCCTTAAGTTGAGCCTTCATTTCCTTCAGGTGCTCGTCCGACAGGTTGTAGCACTGCTTAGGGTAATTTGGTAGCTGGCCTGGGACGGTTGGGATTCGATGTTTGATCTCCCTGTTCTTGACTCCGCCTGGTGGTAGGTCTTGGAATACGTCGGAGAACTCGTCTAGGAGGTTTCCAACGTCTGAGTCGACTT
>NW_027155155.1:0-311 GCF_002600585.1 Cystoisospora suis | reverse complement strand
CTTCGCAGGCGGCTCCTTCGCCGACGATCCTCTCCTGGCGCTCCTTGGGGCTCTATTGCCCGGGCAGCGAGCAGCTGATCTTTGCGCCCGCGGCCTCTCCGAGGGTCGTACGTATACCGTTGTACGCCTCTCGGGTCGCTCTGCCTACTAGAAGTCCTACTTCACGCTAATCTTGCCGATTCTCGCACATTCTCACCTCTCTCCGTTCGGCGGCGTGCGTTCGGCGTGTATGCGGGGCTGGGCCAGCCGCGCGGGGGACAGCTCGGGTCCCGGCTGGTCGTGCTGCAGCCCCTCTGGTGCGGCTCGAGGCC
>NW_027155154.1:480-7812 GCF_002600585.1 Cystoisospora suis | reverse complement strand
GAGATATGAGAAGGAAGGGAAGAAGGGAGAAAAGGAGGAGGAGGTGAGAGAGGGAATGAAGAGGAAGAAATGAAGGAAAGAGAGAGAGAGAGAGAAGAAGAGAAGAGAGCAGGAGTTGTGTTTGATAGAATGAAGATGGGAAGGAGAAAAGGATAGAAGAAGATCGAAATGTCTAGATCGTGGGAAAGATAGACACCGTGAAAATGAAACTGGAGAAAGGAGGGAGAAGATAAAAAGAAAGAGAGAAAGAGAAAAAGAAAGAGAAAAAGAGATACAGATAGAAAGAAAGAAAGAGAAGATCGCGTTGGAACGGATGGAGAGGAGAGAAGGGATGAGGAATAGAGTCTTTGTATGAGAAGGGATGACAGAAGAAGATCACGAGAGGAGGAGGAGATGATAGAAAATGACCTTGCCGTTTTGAAGGGAAGAGATCCGTTCACTTCCTAGAGGATTAGTCAGGTGTACATACACGGGAGAGAGTTATTCGGCATACAGTAGAGTAGCAATGAGAAAGAATACACAAGAGAGGGGGGATCCCACGTGGCGATGACCTCGTGGGTAGGAAAGCAAACGATTGAAAAAAAGAGTAATGATGGATCTTCGTACATACAGTCATTTAGAGATATCTGCCTATTCTTAAAGAGAGAGAAAGAGAGAAAGAGAGAGAGATCTATTGACGAAGAAGATTCAAATCAATTCTTAAGGAACATCCTTCTCTCGCTTCCTATCTACGCTAAGACGAAAATACTGGCAGGGCATATGGCACATACATGTATATACATATCTATCTATCTATCTGTCCGGAAGAATATCTTTCCGATCCTCTATTCAGTCATATATACTTGTATAGATACATCTGTATGTATCTACACATATATATGCTATAGATCTCGACGTGACTAGGATAGCTGTCGAAGCGAGTCTGTTTTGAGAAATCTGAGAGATGTCTGTTCTTTGAATTCCTCTTAACAAAATGAGAGAGAGAGAGACCATTTTTATCCTCCCCTTTTCAGCCATAGACGCATGAAGAGATAGCGAGAGCGAAGTTCTGTCTTTTTCTTTCCTTCTCCGACTTACTCGTATATCATTCTTGAGATCTTTCACGTCGTATTTGGAGGAGATAGTGATTTGAAAGGGTGTGCAGGAACTAATGAAGGCAGAGAGACGCGAGAGAGACTGCTTGCCTGACCCCCCCACGCCTACGAGAAGTGCATGCCCTGCATTATTGTTGATGATGCGCGTGATACGGCAGATATGCTTCATTGCGTCTTCAAAGAGAACTAGATCCATCACTGGATTGACGTCGTTATACTCTGCTAAAGCTTCCTGGAGTAAATGAGACAACTCTGCCATCGAAGCGATCCGATCATAACCTGAAAAGGAGAAAGAGAACAGACAAAAAAGGGACAAGAAAAAGAACGAGATGGATAGACGACCGAGCGCAGAACAGATATAGAAGGAATAGGAAAGAGTTGAAAAAGAAAAAGGAGATGAAAGAGGAAGGAAGAGAAAGAAAAAGAATAGAGGGAGTAAGGGATCGTTCTGGGGTGGAAGAGTTGAGAGTGTGTCTTCATGGGGGATGCCGCCGTTCACAAACTGTGATGAGGTGTATATACACTCCAAGGGGGAGTCACGCGGTTGTCGTTTTCCAAGCTTGTCGTTTTTTCTTAAAGATTCAGTGGCTAGCTATGTAGCTCGCTAGCTAGCTAGCTACTTAGCAGTTAGCTATGTCGAAGTGTCAAAGGAAACACACTCTATGATGCTGTCTGAAGCCTGTCTGGATTGTCTTTCTTTCCAACAAGCTATTCTTTCGGTTGAAGACATGACCCTTCAGTCTTCTCTCTCTCTCTTTCTCTCTAGCAAGAGACAAGGTAGACTTGTCCTCTCCTTCTTTCCTTCCTCAGGAAGAAAAAGAATGGATTCTCTGAACCCTCTTCTAGCACAACTCTCTCACTCTAGTCCTTATCACCCTCATACATCTCTCTTTCTCTCTCCTTTCGTACCTATCTAGATATATATATATATATGTAGATATAGATATCCATATAGAGAAGCATCTGCATTGTTTTCTTTCATTCTCGTCAGCCCTCGAAGAAAGAAGGCCCTCTTCCATTTCGAGTTTGTGAGTAACGGAGCCATCCGACCTTCATGCGTCTTACATCTTCTCATACTAGACATATATATACATATATAGACCGAGAGAGAAAGATATATTGAAGATAGATGGATGGATTGAAGACCGATAGATTAAAGATATTTGGATTGCACATCGATTGCGATGCATGACTTTCTTTCTTTTCTTTTTCTCATTCTTTCCTCCTTCTTTCTTTGTCTGTGTGTCTTTTCAACTTCTTACTGGAGTCTTGGAAGCCTTTAGCAAAGTGACAGAAGACAATGGGTTCGGGATTCTTTGCTTGAATGAACTTGGAGATATTTAGCTTTCCGAACATTTTCTTCGTTAGATCTGCGGCGCTCGCCTTATACTTGGTAAAGTCGGCCTTACTGACTAGCCTGTCTCCATACGTTCTCTCGCATTCGTGAAGCCACATCAGGACAAGCTTATCAGGCTCCTAAAGAGAGGAAGAAATACACACCTTACACCAGCAGGCATATATCCAGAGATTTACATACACATATGTGCATGTATAGTCATCTGCAGCACTCATAGTCTTGAGATCTCTTGAGGATATCCCTCCTACGCGACTCGACAGATGCCTATGTACATCTGTAGATATGTGCATGCACAGCAATGCTGAAGAGGCAGGGAGAGTACGGGAGATGAGGTAGAAGTGCTTAGGTGGGAAAGCACACAAGAATCTAGACTCTCTTGTCTCTTTTTATGTCCTTCTTGTTTTTTCTCCTCTATCTGTATATACAGCTGAGTGGTCATACATTGTCTATCTTTCATCTATTTCTCTATTTCGGTCTATTTCTCCAACATTCCTCTATCACTCTCTCTCTCTTTGTTGGGCTGTGCTTCCTATCTCTCTCTAATCTCTCTCCTG
The DNA here is from genome assembly GCF_002600585.1 of Cystoisospora suis. Lineage (NCBI taxonomy): Eukaryota > Apicomplexa > Conoidasida > Eucoccidiorida > Sarcocystidae > Cystoisospora > Cystoisospora suis. The sequence goes on along the minus strand of NW_027155154.1, from coordinate 4,807 downwards.
ATGGGTATTCCACCAAAAGTTCACAGCGACGAGTGACCTCTTGACGTCGCATGCTGCCTGCCTAGCCTTTCAAATATACCTACATATACAGACATATACATAAATACGTACATTCATATATATATATATATGTAAAGCTCTATACAGATGGCAGGGGTACATGTAGACTGGTCTCATTGTAAGACCTCAGTGGGGCTTCATTTTTTCTCTCGAGGTGTAGATACACCTCATCAACCGAAAAGAACCCTAGAGAACGTGGACGCAGCCATCTCTTTCTCTCCATAGATTTCTATCTTCAATCTATCATTAATCTATCTATCTTCATTCTGTCCGTCAAACTTTAATCTATCTATCTATTTCTAGGAATGCACGTTGTGTGGTGTATGTGTTTGAGGAGTGCTAGTGAATGAAGAAAACGATTTATACTTCTTCTTCTTCTTTTCCTTGCCTTGCCTTGTTTATACCTGATAGAGCTGAGGAGTGGCGGCGAGGAGGCCTTGGAAGACAGTACTTAAATGCCTCATGTTAAACTCGTAGTGAAAATTCGCTGCTGTCTTACGGAAAGCTTGGACTACCTGCACACCGAACAAAGAAAGATTGACGAAAGGAACTGAAGAGAGATCAATGACAAAGTAAAGAAAGAAGGAAGAAGCAAAAGACGAAAGAAAAGAAAAGAATGGAAGAAGGAAAAGATGAAAGAAGAAAAGAAAAGAATGGAAGAAGGAACGAAGGCAGAAAACCGCAAAGTCTTTCAATGCCTGGCAACCTAAATACGTACACGTATACACATCTATCTATCTATCTACCCATCTACATACATCTATCTATAGATATATATATTTATATATCTATCGATAGATGTATGCGTATGTATACATTTGAGGTAAGACGGTTGATGTCGCTACGTAGGCAGTGGTGAAGACGACTAGGGCGTCATAAGAAGAAGAAGAAGTATGAAGAGAAGAGAAGAGAAAGAAAGAAAGACTCCTTTGCCTTCCTACCAAATCCCCATGAAAAGACTCTCTCTGTCTCTCCACCTATCCCGGCGTGAAGATATACAAAGAGATAGGCAAAAGAGAGATAGAAGAGTAAAGATAGACTAAAGATTGATAAGAAATTGAATATAGATTAAAGATAGATAGGAGACTACGATCGATAGAAGATTAAAGATGGACTAAAGACCGGTAGATAGGTGGATTGAAGATAGATGGCGAGTCTTACCTCTGTATGTAGAGAGAGGGTGGCCTTGACAACGAAGGAGATATGCTCCTGCACGGCTTTTCTAAAGTTTCTTTTGACGAAGTAGTTGGATAAGATAGTGTTGTATATAGTAAAGAGAGACGTTTGCTCCGGAAGAGGAACGCTAAGGGTCCAGAAATGTCTTTGGAGGCGAGGATTGATGGTGAACGAGCCTGCTGCGGGGTTGAGACAGGCTAGGTATTGTGTATTGTTGATATCCTTCAGCTGCATTTTGTTTCGATCGTACCAGTGCTGATAGTCGAGGTGCTGACGTAAGAGAGCTATGGCTGTCTGCGTATTGTATGGATCGAGCTGGGGCAAGTTCAGGTCGTCCAGGAAATATATCAAGCGTAACCTAAAGAAAAGAAGAAAGAGAAAGAGGAGAAAGAAAAGAAGAAGAAGATGGAGAAGAGGAGGGAAGAGAAGACAACATGATTGAGGAGAGACATGAAGAGGAGAGAAGGCAATCCGTGGAGACTTCGATTCGCTATCTATTGGGTTTCTCTGGGACATCTTCACTGTAGACATGTAAATAAAGAAATACACATGCGGCAAGAGAGATGAGAATTGATCTATAGACATAGTCACATAGACATGCATATCTATCCATATACACACATACATAGACATACAGATCCATCAATATATATCTATATATATATGCATGCATACTCGTATGTTTACATATACATATGTATATACGTATAGACTTATAGACGGGACCCTCTGAATCTCCACATGAATGGAGAAGCTTGTAGGAGTTTTGCTATGCGTGTGGCTGTGCGTGTGTTGTCTCTATTCAGTAGTTTGCAAGTAGACCTAGCATATAACCTTTAATCGCTAAAGACAAGGCATGCTCTCCATGTACAGTCCACTCTTCTTCTTCTTCATTCAGAGAAGACCAACAGGAATATGAGGCGTACACATATATATATTTATATATATACAGAGATGAGAAGGTAGGTATCCGTGTCTACAAGCAATGATACATGTCTATATATATATATAGACATGAAGGTGTACTTGCTTCATGGAACGGTGGTATATGCTAACATTGTCTCAAAGTTAGGGAGAGGTAGCTAGATAGATAGACAGATAGTCTCAAACACATGGAGTAGTAGTAGTAGTAGGAGCAGCCAGCCAAATCCCTCCAAGGTGGGCGTGGGGAGGAGGCCCGGTACCTATCACGGCCTGTCTGTCTGTCTCTCTCTCTCTCTATCTATCTCTTCTCTATGAAACCTCTCGGTATAAATGTGTAAAGGACTGTATCTATCTATCTATCTTTAGTCTATCTATCTTTGATCTATCTGTCTGTCTATCTTTAATCTATCTATCTGTAGGTCAGTAATCGTTGTTACGGAATGAGGATCTAGATATATATAGGTATGTCTATGTATTTAGATGATGAATGTCAAGCCATTTGGATTCCTATCGAGAGGATAAGATAGGCAAGAGACACATGGAGACACACAAGAGACCGTCACTTCACAGACAACCTATCTCTCTATCTATCTTTGATCTCTCTGTCTATCTGTCTCTTGTCCTCTCTCTAGGTCTTTTATCTTCTTCTTCCGTTTCTTCTTCTTCTTCTTCTCATCTGTCTTTCTTACTTTCCAGGAGGTCCATATTGTCTTCCTGCCTTCTTTTCGAGAGGCTGTTCAAGCAGCGTTTGGAGGAGAGCAGAGTTGGTATAGAAATTAAAGTTGATGGCATAACTCGCATAGATCTCCTTGTTCAGGCTTCTCAACAGACCTCTACAAAGCTGAGACTTTCCGCATCCAGCCAGTCCTATCAACATGACTGGGGCATGTATGTTGATAAGTGTATTGATAAAGTGCTGCATAGCGACCGTTTCAGGTGTAGCTACAGTTATCTCAGCTGCAGGCTTGTCTGCGTCGAAGTCCATTTCCGGCACTAAAGTCTCCCAAAGCTCCAGCTTCGCCTAAACAAAAGCAAGAATTTGACAGACACGGAGACAAGAAAAGGACAAAGACACGACCGTAAAGAAGGAGAAAAAGAGAACGAAAGAGTGAGAAAGAAAGAAAGAAAGAAAGAAAGGAGAGAGATAGAATCTTGATCGAGAGGAGGTGAAAAGGAATAATGCTATGCACAGGCGTCAAAGGTGGGTTTCCTATCCATGGAAATATATACATATATATAGATATATATATGGAGAGATAGATAAATAGATAGATATACACATATCCACATTATTGCCCGTGTATTTGTCTACAGACTAGACAGCTATCCTATCTCTCTCACCCTGGCAGATTCTTGCTATAAAATGCAAACATACATATAGTTCCATATCCTGATATATACGGTAGATCTATCTATCTATCTATCTCTCCATATCCACTTCTATGTATATACATATATATGTAGATGGGTAGATAGACAGAGAGAGAGATAGATATATCTACATATAGATATAGAGGTCCAACAAGAAGATTACTACGATGCTGATGAGTATTAAGTCCAAACGAATATGTACCAAGGAAGGGAGAGAGAAAGAGAAAAGAAGAGAGATAAGAAAGAAAGAGAGAGTTTGATCTCCATTTTCTTCTTCGTCTTGTCCCTGTCACGCACAGACACCCGTATGTATGGAACTTCCTTCTCCCTATCTCTCTCTCCCTCCCCCCTCTGTTTGCATGTATGCAGTCATTCTTTCACTCTCCTTCTTCCTTTCTCTGCTTCTCTTCTTCTTATGATTAGGAAGATGGCGAGTGAAAAGAATAAGAAGAGTGAGAAGAAGAAGGAGGAGAAGGAGGGTGATACCTGATCGACGTAGTATTCAAAGATCGTTCCTTTATTTGGGAATTTGATAGTCTTCCATTCGTTGCGCCACCACGTGTTGAACTGACGGCGATAGTCTATCCCGTCCTTTTCATGCAGACACCCCCCGCAGGCCCAGATGAAACAAAACACGAAGGAATACTCCAACGCTTGCGGATCTTCTCCTAGCATGCCCTCCAACTGGAAACGAAAGAGAAAAGAAAAGACACAAAGAAGAAACGAGACAAGAAAGAACGATCTGACAAAGAGGAAAGAACGAATGGAAAAAGGAAAGAGAGAAGAGGAACGGGAG
>NW_027155154.1:0-285 GCF_002600585.1 Cystoisospora suis | reverse complement strand
AGAAGAAGAAGATAAAGAGAGGTAGAGTCTTGGAAGAACGGAAAGCAAAGAACTCAAGAGATTAGCTTTCCTCCAGACTTTAGTATCTCTCTACATGACAATGTGTATGTACCTGTAGAGAGATCGGTAGGTGTATATCTCTATTATAGATAGGTGTAAATATAGGTATCTCTCTCTAAGTGTGTCTATATTCGGAGAAATTCGATATCATCTTTCTACGCACGGAGAATCGCTCACTCATCACCTCGCCTGATATATACGTACATACACACACACATATATATA
>NW_027155153.1:0-6675 GCF_002600585.1 Cystoisospora suis | reverse complement strand
TATGTATATCTATATCTATATATATCTATATATATATATGAATATATAGGTTACGAGAGAGAGATTTTTCTATCTATCCTGTAGGCTGAACGAGGTGCAAATGACAGCTCGTTGTCTCCGTTTGCTTCTTCTTCTTCTCCCTATCTCTCTGGCATAGATAGTTTTGTATGTATACGCATCTGTCTATCTATCTATCTCTCTTTCTATATAGGTATATACCTGTGTCTCTGTATGTATGTGGGGGTTTGAATGTGACAGGAATACAAGAAAGAGGTGCGAGGAAAAGAGAAGCTTGCGATCGAGGCCTTTGCCCAAGCCATGCTAGCTATACCGAAGACTCTTGCGGAGAATGCCGGTCTCGATGCTGAAGAATCGATTCTTACTCTTATCGATGAATATGAAGCCAATCGAAAGCAGCAGCCTGTTGGCCTTAACCTCAATACAGGCAAAATTCTATCCCCCGCAGTCGAAGGTGAAGCCACACGCACAAAATACACCCTTCTCTACTCCTATACATACACATATATACATATATATACATATACATATGTATATACAAGAGAGCGACAAAGAGCCTTCTACATGTATATATATATATATGTAGAGAGAGAGAGAGAGATAGATGTACCCATGTATATCTATGTGGAAGTCCCCTTTGCATTCTATGTATGTGTATGTATCTCTTAGATAAGTATATTCGTAGATAGATGTGCAGATGTGTATGAGAAGACTGATAGTACAAGATATTCAGGGCTTCTGACCGCTTGGATATATATATATATATTTGTAAATGTATATGTACGTGTCTATGTTATGTATATATATACATGTATACATGTATGCATGCATATGTATATGTGTATGTATATGTGTATGTATATATGCATGTATATGTGTATGTAGATGCATGTATGTGTATGTAGATGCATGTATATGTGTATGTAGATGCATGTATATGTGTATGTAGATGCATGTATATGTGTATGTAGATGCATGTATATGTGTATATGTGTATGTATATGTGTATGTATATAGGTGTGTGGGATAACTACAGAGTGAAGAGGCAAATGCTGTCGATCGCCCCCACACTCGCGCAGCAGTTGCTTCTCGTAGACGAAGTGCTCAAAGCAGGAAAATCTATGGGAAGAGGAGGAGGAGGATGCTAAACAACTCTGAAAAGAAGATAAAGATAAAGACGAAGATGATTGAAAGAAAGAGAGAGACGAAGAGAAAGAAAGAGAAAGATAAAAAGAGAGGAAAAGACAGGAGAAGCAAATGAATGGAGAAGAAAACGGATCTTCTTTGATGCTTATGATAGTTTAGACTTTCTTTCTTTCTTTCATTCGTTCTTTATCTGTCTTTCTTTCTCTTCTTTGCTCCACATCACTAAGCCTTTGTAGATATGGTCTTCTTCCTCTTCATTCTTTCATCCTTTTGACTATCGTTTCTTCTTCTTCTTGTTGTTGATGGATATCGACCATGATCCATGGCTTGACAGTTCGTAAACAAGAAAATTCTCTCCGTCTCTTCCCTACATAGATAGAGATATATATCTATATGGAGAGATGAGAGATTCGGACGTCCCCGTTCTTTCTTTTCTTTTCATCTTGTCTCGGGATGAACGGCCTTACTGCCGCGCTGAGTAGTAGTAGTGTATGTATGCATGCATGCATGCTGTTTTATTCTCATTCTTCTTCTTGTCTTTACTATTCTTCTTACACTTGGGCACCCTCATTACGATCATAATGACTAAAGTAGAAAAGGTCAAAATGATAGAGAGCGATAGCACTAGTAGTCTCACTATGACTTGTGTTGGTATGTTGTTTAATGACCTGATAGAAGCAGTCGTAGGCCTTCCTCCTCATATTATATTCTAATTAGCCACCACAGTCGTCATCATTAATATTATATTACAATAGTAAGAGTCATAAGAGTCAAAATAGAGGCTGGAGTACTTCGATCATCATCATGGGAGCACTAGTAGGACTAGTAGGAGGAGTAAGAAGAAGAATAAGAAGAATAGTAGTAGTAGTAGCACTACCAATACTAGGACTAGTAGTAGGAGGAGGAGGAAATGTCATGAGACCAACTGCTTGCAGATTCTTAATATGATGCTGATGATTTGTTTAGAAGAAGAAGAATGAAGAATGAAGAGGAGTCATTATAAGAAAGATGAGAGAGAAAACTGATAAGAAATACAAACTATGAATGGCCAACAGGAATACTATCACTAAGACTAGTAGGAGTAGTAGGAGTAGTCATGATGATGATGAAAGAAGAATAAGAATCTCCCTCATCTTGCGCCTCTTCTTCTTCTTGGTTTGAATCTTCGTAATCTTCTTTTCTTTTCTATCGATTCATAGTCATCGTAAATACCATAAGGTGATACAAAAAGAAACACACTAGGCCCCCTCCACCTCCTCCTCCACAAGAGGAAGAAGACCACAAAAGAAAGAAAGAAAGACAGCTCTTGACGAACGACCCCTCATCACTCTCCACTTTTTCTTCGCTTCTCTTCACGAGAGAACAAAATAGCTATCTCTAATCTATAGAGATCTTTCATCTATCTTTATTCTGTCTATGTAATCCCTCTCTCTCTCTCTTTATCACTAGGAGTAGAGAGATTGCATGCAGTCAGTCCTTATGCGTCATGCAGTAAAGATGACGAGACACTTCGAGGTGTACATACATACACATGGGGATCCACATAAGCCAAGAAGAAAAAGAAGACAACTGTTGCCTCTCTATGGCTCTTTTGTATCCTTTCTTCTACGTTTTCTTTCTTCGTTGAATGATACTGCGACCACTTCTCTTAATCTCCATCAGAGAGAAAGAGAAACACACGGCAAAGAGAGAGAGAGAGGGAGATAGATGGAAGTAAACAGATAGATCGATCAACAGATAGGTGAGATCTCCGATTGATCAAAAGTGGCATTTCTTTTTTATCTAGGATGACGTCTCTCCTCCATTCTACCTTTCTTTCAAGTCGTGCCATCACACTCTTCTCTTGGTGTGCCCCTGTGTAGAAAGAAGAAAAGCATTAGCCCCATCTATTCATCCATACACTGGAAGGAAAAGAGGATTCAAAACGAAATGAAGCGAAAGCAGAAGGCAGCGACACACAGAGAGATAGAGAGAGAATTTCTTTTAAACCTCACTACGCTGCCTACCATCAAAATGGCTACTACTAGTACGACTAGTCTTGTCGTTCGACTCTTCTTTGTCTCGACTGCTACACGTACTATTTCTACTACTACTACTATTTCTCTCACTGGGACTAGAATTCTCCTCGAGGGTGATGTGTATGTAATTGCTACGTGTCTCTCTAAATTTCTATCTACCACCTATAAATATAGATAGATAGCTATGCACGCATGCATGCATCTGTTTCCTGTGTAATGTATAGATAGATAGCTGGGGTGGATCTATGCATGCAAATGTAGAACTCGAGGCGTTGATTATGATAGATAGAGATAGAGAGAGAGAAGTCTTATTCTCTCCATTGCACTACTAGGACCACTACTACTACTATTAGGACCACTACTACTCCTAGTATTACTGCTCTTATGACTTCTACTACTGTTGCCGTCATCACTATGAGTCCTCCACTCCTCTTACGCCTATGACTATGGTCTGTAAGAAACGAGGGAAACTCTGCCTTATTCTTCTTCTTCTTTTGATCCTCGTAGTCAAGAAAGAAAGGAACCTTCTAGTTGAAGAAGAAGAAAAAGAAGAGAGAGAGAGAAGCAAACTTGAAGAAAGTCGTCATTTACCACATACATGCAGCAGACAACCCGCACCATCCCTTTCACACATTCTCTCTCTCTCTCTATCATCCATACATAGACATACATACATATATACACGAATCTATATGTCTACATTTATACATGTATATACAGACACATGCATGTATGTAGGTTCGCATACGAAAGTAAGCAGCGATGAAAAGGGGGCAAGACTCCTCATTTTTCACTGCGTTTCAGGCGCAAGAGACTTTTAACAGTCAATCCAATGTGCCTGTTAATTGGATCTTCAATGGCTTCCACTAATCATATAGAGACCCACACTATCCATTCAATAAAGACATATCATACATACGCGTACATACATGACATATATATATATATAGATATATATATACAAATAAACACTCAGACATATACGTACATACGTATAGGTGCATACATGCACATATGCATACGAATGATACATCGATAGAGAGAGAGGCGTGTCCTCTGTCGAGAATTTGACGAAGAAGCAGAATAAGAAGAAGTAGAAGTGGAAGAAGAAGGAATAAATAGAAAGAAGAAAGAGCAAGTTGCGAGGTAGTCAATAGAATACTCGATCACTCTCTCTTTTCAATAGGAGGAGGAAACTTCATCCTAAATGAGAGATAAGCGCCGCTGCTTCAGGTGCAAATCCATCCAATCTTTTCTTCTTCTTCCTCTTCCTCTTCTTCTTCCTCTTCCTCTTCTTCTTGTTGTTGAAAGTATATGGAGAGACAGGAGAAGAAGAGAAAGAGGACAAGAGAGAGAGAAACGGAGAGAAGAGACGTGAACTGCAGCAGTGCGTGGATCAATCCTTTCGAGGGTGTAAGCCCGCATATCTTGCATGCAAATACCTACTCACTCTCTCAAGGCTTACGCTACCTCCTCCTCCTCCATCATTCACACCCCTAACGGATACACAAAAAGAAGAAGAAGAAAAGAAAAAGAAAGAAGAAGAAGACGATAAAGACGAAGAAGGAACGGAAGAAGAAAAGAAAAATGAAGAAGAAGAAGATACACACACGAAGAGGACGAGGATGAAGGAGAACAAGAGGAAGAAAGAAAGACAAACGGAGAAGAAGAAGAAGCAAAAGAGAAAAGATAAGAAAAAGTTGGAGAAGATGAAGAAGAAGAAGTAGAACAAGTCCCGAAGACGATAGAGACACAGAAGTCATAAAGACAGAAAGAAAGAAGTGAACGAGAAAAGAACTTCGCCACAGGGATGTATTTTGCATGCATATGCATTCGACTCGTTACTATTGCAACAGCACGAGCCGCCTTTCTCTTTATCTCTTGATCTGTCTTTGATCTATCTCTCATCCATCGCCTTTCTCTATCATCTGCCTGTATGTAGTTACACGCAGCTAGCACCCCTCCAAGCCTCCCTCCCTGTCGAGCTCTAGAGTGCGGAGTGAGGCTATGAACCACATGAAACGCACACGGACAGTCTCGCAGAATTACGGAGAAAGAAGGAAAGAAAGAAAAGATCTGAATGGAGAGAAGAACTGAAAGGTGGGATTAAAAAATGGAAAGGAAGGAAGAGAATGAATGACGTGTTGATGGAACTTCTCCACAAGACTAGAATAGACACATCAACAGACATCGAGGTGTATATACACTCCACTCATCTCCTTCAAAAGCCTCTCCCAATGTCTACTTTCTCTCTCTCTCTCAATATATATATATATACAAATATATGCATACGCTTGTGATAAATATGCATGTATGTGTATGTATGTATATGTCTACGTATGTATGTATGAATATGTAGGTGTGTCTCTCCCTCTTATGTGTGTGTTGGGGGGGGTTTGTATTTTATTTTTGCCTACTGCGTGATAGAGATAAAGTCTTCTGTCTGTGGCATATCACTCCATAGACCTCTTGAAGATGAAGAAAAGTCTTCTTCTCCCTCTTCTTCTTCTCCTCCTCTTTCTCTCATGTCGTTCCTTCTTCTTTTTCTTCTTTTTGTGTGGATCAGATCGTTAGCAGAGTCGCCAGAATGTCTTTCTTCTCTGTCACGTGTGAAGGGAGATGAAGAGGAAGAAAAAGAAGAAGAAGTCCCTTCACTTCTCTCCCACGTCTCTCTTCTCTCGAGACCACCCTTACTCGCAGCAGGCGAAGAAGAAGAAGAGGAGAAGTGGAAGTCTTTGTGGTCTATCTCTCTTTCATATCTTTCTCCTCTTTCTTCTTTCTTTCTTCTCTTCGCAACTACGGCAGGACTTGAAGAATGTAATGAAGAAGAAGTTGTGCTTGAATCAGGAAGGATCACGATATCGACTGAATAAGGAACTGCAGACATACAGACAAAGAAGGACACGAAAGGGGATAAAAGAGGAGGAGAAGAAGTAAGTTAAAGAAACAGAAAGATCATGAAAAAGAGAGGATGCGTCTTTCTCTCGGTTTGCAAGATGAAAAAGAAGAAGAAAAAGAAATAGATAGTTCAGGTCTGTCGAGGTGTCTGTAGGGAACTCCTGAGGTGTCTATACACTCCACAAAATCGACCACGTTGTGAAGGTGGGTAAGGTGGCTTTGCAGAAAAAGCGAAAGACTCGAGAAGACGACGACTGATCTCTTTCTTCTCTCACATTCTTCTCTCTTTTTCCTCGTCAATTAAGAAATCAAAAGAAAGAAAGAAGGAAAGAAAGCAAAAGCGAAAATTCGCAAGATTAAGAAAGATCAAAAGAAGAGAAAGATACGACTTAAAATTGAGCAAGGAAAAGCTTCTGATCGAACTACCTGTCAAACCTTAATCTTTCTCTAATCGATCTTTACTCTATCTATCTATCTATCTACCTATCTATCTATGCTAAATCTATCTATCCTAAATCTATCTATCTATCTATCTTTAATCTATCTATCTATCTATCCTAAATCTATCTATCTATCTATCTACCTATCTATCTAT
>NW_027155152.1:0-11688 GCF_002600585.1 Cystoisospora suis | reverse complement strand
AGAGTGCGAAAGAAAGAGTGAGAAAGAAAGAAAGAAAGAAAAAGAGTGAGAGAGAAAGAAGTAAGAAAGATACCTTGAGTTAAGGACAGTATTGATTCCTGCTTTACTGATAGAGATGGTTTGCTGTTCCATAGCCTCATGCATAGCAACGATGTCTCTCTCATCCATCTTGTCAAACTCATCCACACACACAACTCCCCCGTCTGCTAAACACATACATCCACCCTACACGAAGAAACAAAAGAAGAAAAGAAAGAAGAGAAAAGTGAGATAGATAGAAAGAAAGGAAAATGAAAAAACGGATTCTATAAGGTCATCTGGTAAGATAGGAAAGAAAAGCAATCTGCAAAAGATAGATAGATAGATTGAAGAGAGATAGGTGAACAGATTGAAGAGAGATTGGAGATAAATAGATAGACTGAAGAGACAGAGCGATGTGTATGAAATGTGAGGTAAACCAGAAAGAGAGAAGAAAGAAGAACAACACACAACTCCTGAGTGGATGTACAGTTGACACTGAAGAAAAAACAATGCATGCACTGAGGTGTATATACACACATCTCCACAGACGAGATCTCTTCATGAAGAAAAAAAGAAAGAAAGAGACAGCTCTCAGACTTACATCCATCCACCCTTTGCTTCCTCCTGGGTGAACACTTTCTTAACTCAAAGAACGAGACGAAGAAGAAGACCCTCTCTTCCTCTTTCTCGCACCCTTTCTTCTATCCTCTTTTTCCTCTTACAATGCCCCTTGAATCTGAGTGGCATCCTTCTTCTTCTCTTCTACAGCTTCCGCTACTGCTACTACTATTACAACTCCTACTCCTACTAGCTAGTGCTCCTCTAATCAATGATAGGGCGACCTTCCTCTTCTTCTTTATTCACCCGAAAGATAGCAGCAAAGCCCAGAAGAAGCTGTCGGCTACTCATTCGCACTTTCGCTTTCGTTCTATGGCTTAAATCAAAACACAAGAGTAAGACAGAAGAGAAGGGCTTCTTCTTCGCTCGCCACATCTCAAGAGTGAAAGATGTATGTTGACTTATCGACATGCAACAAGCACATTCATGTATGAAGAGAAAAAGAAGAGGTCTGAGAAGAAGCTTTTTCTTTCTTCTTCTTTTTCTTCTTCTTTGCTTGAGTGGTGTGACATACCTCGAGTGTAAATACACCTGTGCGATCTCGAAGTACAGCAGCCGTCAGACCCGCCGCTGAGCTTCCTTTCCCTACACAAAAAGAAGAAAAGCGAAAAGCACCTCTCGTTTCTTCTCTCTTTCTTTCCGTGTACGTCACGACTATCAGGAATCCAGAGATGACAACGAGGAAGAAGAAGAAGAACGAGAAGACGTTAGATGGAGGCCTCACTCACCTGAGGTGTATACGGAGATAGGGGCGACTTTATCCACAAACTTGAGAATCTGACTCTTCGCTACACCCGGATCACCTAGTAAAAGAACATTAATATCTCTAAAGCAACAGACACACACAAGAAAGGAGAGAAAGAAAAAGAAAGATATATGTGAAGAGAAATGGGGAGAGAGTGAAGAGGAGAGAGGAGAATGAATTAAAGATCGATAGATAGATTGGAGAAAAATAGATAGATACACATCTATTCATACGCACAGACACATACGTTCATACATTTACGGAGAGAGAAAATGAATCATACACATCTATCTCTCTCCCTCTTACTTCTAGGTACATGCCAAATACACTACCTATCTATCTCAATAGATGTAGAGACTGGTGGTTCGGTCGTGGCTGTTTTTTCTTCTTCTTTTCATATGCCTTGCTTTTGTGCTGGGAGTAGGGAGAGTCGTAAGAGCTATCTCCTAGCGATAGAACATTCCGCTTGTCTCTTTTTTCCTTTTTTCTTTCTTTCTTAGATCTCTCTTTCTTGATCCTTTCTCTCTCTTTATCCTTCTTATGAAAAGGATCTCTTCTTGTTTCTCCCTTGGTCTTTCTTCTTTTTTCTTATCGAAAAAACAACGAAGAAGAACTCACCTCAAAAGAGCCGAAGAAAGACAAGCTCCACGTTCTTTTCACAGACTGAAGGTGTATGCAAAGAGCTGCAATCTAAAGCATGAATAGCTCGCTCTATTTAAGAGAAATAAGAAACATGTAGCCACCTATGTCCGCACCGAAAGATAGAGAAAGAATAAGAACAGAAAGAGAAAGAGAGTGAAAGAGAGAGAAAGAGAGGAAAAGAAAAAGAGAAAGAAGAGGGAGAGTGAAAGAGAGAGAAAGAAGAGGGAGAGTGAAAGAGAGAGAGAAAGAAGAGGGAGAGTGGAAGAGAGAGGTTGGTTCGTCTTTTCCTTCGTACCCTCTAAGGCGTGATCCATCAGGAATCTGTTTTTGCGTCCCTCCGAATAGAAGACATGCGCATGCACGCTTCACATCCTCCATACCAAACAATGCTGGCGCTAAAGATCTTCAAGCAACACACAAGACACACACCGAAGACCCATATCCTTCATAGGCAGAAAGATACACAGAGAGAGAGATAGATTAAAGATAGATATAGAGAGACAGGTAAGTAGATCGAGAAGTTATCCCGAGAAAGAAAGGGTCATGATGACTCATTCATTCCTTTATTCTTCTTTTGCTAGAGACGCCCGATTACAGAGAAGCAAAGAGAGATACATCAAGAAACACCAACGGAATCTCCTCCTCCGACTGATCCCCCCCCTTCCTTAACGTCTTTTCCATCTCTCTAGGTCGATCCATATCTATTTATCTACTATATCTATCTCTATACAAATCCATATCTAGGCATGTATGTGGATGGATGTATGTCTCCATGCCTTGGTCCGTGCGGCGGCGGGCTCGCTTGCCGGAGTTTTGACGTGTGCGTGGGGATCCCCGTTATCGGTCGGCTTCGTTCGTTGATAAGTAGACTGAGAGAACAATTCTGCGTCAAATGCATCATACAGGCTCTACATTCAAAAATATAGAGAAAGAGAAGGGAGGAGAGGCCACTGGAGGCTGCGATTCTGAAGAATTCTCCTTTCGGACATGCATAGCCTTCATATAGGGACGGAAGATGATGTACATCCATGCCTCCTATCTCCTCTCTGCATGTACACCCATAGAGATATATACATAGATATACATACAAGTCACTATTCCAAAGAAGATATCTTCTCCCTCCTTCCACTCCTACTATTATCAAACCTCCAAGCACCAAAATCGATCAATCCAAGTAAGACAACCCAAGCCAGACACAAGAAAGAAAGAAAGACTCTTCTTCTCCTCCTCCTCCTCTTGCCTTCTTCTTTTTCTTCTTCTCCTTTCTTCTTTCTCTTCTTGCGGTTTGTATTGGACGTACTTAGAGATGCGTGAAATAATGTTAGGATGCTGAGCGAGGCGATAGAAGAGATCTCTCTGCTCCATTCTCTCAGCGTTGGTTGCGCTAAAGCTGAGGCGAGTCCTCGCTAAAGAAAGAAAAGACACTTTTTGGACTCCTAGCACGTGCACGTAATTCATGTGCGCCACATCTCCGTTGTCTACAAGACGACATACAAATACACACAAAGATAGAGACAGAAGGAATCAAAAGAATGGAGAAGGAAGCGCCAGGAAAAATTAACAAAGAAAGGAAGATCAACAAAGAAAGAAAGATTAAGAAAGAAGGAAAGAAACCCCCCAGTTGAGAGAGAGAAAGAATGGAATTGGTCAGGTGGCGAAGATGAAAGAAGGAGAGAGAAAAAGAAAGACAAGAAACAAGAGAAGGAGGACAGAAAGGACAAAAGATAATAAAGACAGAAAGAGTGCGAAAGAAAGAAAGATCAAGAAAGAAAGGAAGAGTGAGAAAGAAAGAGTGAGAAAGAAGGAAAGAAAGAGTGAGAAAGAAAGAAAACTCATTCTCTGAAGATACATGGCGACGTATGGTATTCATCCAACGTCGTCCACCAAAAGTGAAGCTAAAGTAAACGCATGCAAATGCAAGTAAAAACATAGACAAAGTTAGATAGATAGATGAAAAGCAAATAGATAGTTCAAAGATAGACTGGCCGGTACACCGATAGAAAGATAGAAATTTCGAGATGTCTAACACACCCGTGAAGGAACCTTCATGACAACCTCCGTACTTAACATACCCGCGCACACATCTCTATGTCTCTACACACATCCAAGACAACAGATATACGTATAGATACATACATCTATACAGCTATATAAATGTGAACAGCCGGCCTCTTTGTAGTAGAAGAAGAAAGCGAGAGGAAGATGAATAGAGTGTGGAGTGAGTCCTACCTGCTCGTCCCCCAGAAGAGCCGGCAGTAGCTGCACCTCCAGGTATGGTAGCTGAGAATCGGCCGTAGGGAGAGGTGATATTCGTCGTGAGAACGCCATGAATGATTAGGCGATCTCCTGGAAAAGCTTGATCTGTCAGAAACCGCGTGCAGTTCAACTGCATATGACGAGGCATATCACCCGTAGGCACCTACAAGGCAAGAGAGAAGAAAAGAGACACAGATGAACCGACGCAGTGAGGTGAAGCAAACACGAGAAAAGAACGAAGAGAAAGAGACAAAAGAAAGTCCTTCTCGTGTCCCTACAAGAACGCACACATTCAAAGCTCCACCACAGACATTCAGCTACGTGTACATACATATATATATGGACAGATATACACATATACATATTCATGCAACTATATATAGAGAGAGATATAGATACCTATGTGTGGAGACTAGGTAGGTCCATTATGGAGACCTCGGATATGAGACTTCCACCACTACCGTTACTTCTCTCATTCTTCTTATTCTTTCTATAGACACTACATACGTACATACATAGAGAGATATCTATATACACAGATAGATATATAATATATGTATAAATAGATAGATAGATATTGCACGTGCTAAGTATTTGATCCACTGGTGTATGTAGAGTACATACGGGTGCCGGCGACTGAGATAGAGAAGAAGACGAGATTGTCTATAGAGGAAGAAGAGTGAAAAGGCAAACAGAGAAGAGAAGGAAAGAGAGATAGAGTGAATAGAGGAAAGTGAGTTCCAGACGGAGAGCGTCGGAAAGAAATGAAAGAAAGAGAAAGGCATTCCAACAAATGCACATGTATGAAGTGCTAGGATAAAGAAAAGACTTCTCCTCCTTGTAGTTGGAGTTGTATTGAAGTGCAGTGTACATACACACAGGGAGAAAGAAATACCAGCTCTCTCCATGCACAACATATCGAATATACACAGACACAGATACACATATGTATAGACCTGGCTCAAACAAATAGTCATTCTTTTCTTTTCCATCCATCTTCTTTCTTTCTTCTTTCTTAAAAAGAGAGACAGAGACAGAGAGAAACAAGAAACTTCATCTAAGAGAAGAAGAAGAAGCGGGTGAAGATGGAAAGAGGAGAGAGATAGAGATAGAGATAGAGAGGTAGATAGAGAGAGACTGACGTCCTCTGGGAGTTCTTGAAGTTTGAGGGACTGAACGTCAACAAAACTGCATTCATTTGTCACGATAAAATAAGGATCCTACATACACACACACATACACATACACATACACACTCACGCTTTAAAACAGAAAGAACAACAGATAGACATAGACATGGATACACACATAGACAGACATATTCATACATACCTACATACGTACGTACACATACCAAGGATCAGAAGAAACATACACAAAGACGAACAGAGCATAGATATACACTATAGATATCCATCTACCGCTGTATCCATTTACATACCTATATATCTCCATTAATGTGTGTATATACACTCAAAGGGAACTCGACCATACGCGACCAAACCGAGCCTCTGTGCCATCCCCTACTAGCCACTTTTCCTTTCTTTTCATGTATCTTCGTCTACCTCTATATACAGAGACATCTACACCCCCCCATACACAGATATCACCATCATGTCATACCTACTTATCTCCGGACTTACTCCATCTATCTCCCTGCCAACTATCTATCTATCTATCTCTTCATGCCCATATATTGCAGCGACCACTCCCCACATGAAGAAAGAGGTGGGTAGGAGGCATAAGAGAAGACCCCCGTCACACAACGCCGTAGGACTTGCCTCTTGTATGGGATGCTCCTATATACACACCTATACATACATACATGCACATCTTCTCTCTATATATATATGTAGATATATATATATATATAAGTGAGAGGAGGAGAGAGAGACATCTCTTTGTTCCTTACAGGTTTGTTTCTACAGCCAAGATCTCCGAGGTCTTGTTCTCCCCCCCCCCCTCCAATCCCACCTAGACCTCCGGCTCCTGACTGGCTCGACACTCGATTTTGAGAATATAAGCAAAAACGAGGAAGTTGAAGTTGTTCTCGCCATTCAGGTAGAGGCAAAATCATCTTATGATTGCAGTAACGACACTGAATTACAACCGTCTGTACATACACCCCAAATCGCAACGACACCAGCAGACATATGAAACGTCATACACACACCCTAGGTATACACGCATACGTACAGACATACATACATACCCACATAGACGACACTACATAGACATACATTCATACATGCATACATACATGCATATCTATTTATACACCCATCACTCGTGAGAGAAAGATACAAAGAGAAACGGTACACCGGTAAGAGAGAGAAGTTCGTTCCTCTACTTCCCCGATTGACTATTCTTCATTATCTCTCTTTTTCTGAGAAGAGATTGTTCCTATAGAAAGGACATCGACAAAGACTTAACGTGATCCGCTATCTCTCTCAGTAGATGCATGCTGGAGAATCTCTCGACACGCTCCAGAGACTCCCCGAAAGAAGGAGCAGGGAGATCCTTCACCCACATCAAATGGAGAGAAGAAGAATCAGACGCAATGTGAGAAGAGACACTGAGAGATACATAGCCGCATGTCCACATGAAAAAACACCAGCTAAATTCTTTACGAAGAAGAGGAGGAGATGCCTCCTCTTTCATGTTCTTTTTCTTTCTCCGCCGATAGAGTCTCTGACTATCTATCTCATCGAGAAAGAAATCTAGCAAACAGAGAGAGAAAGAAGAAGAGATGCGAAGAGCCAAGACAGATAAAAGGAAGGTGAAGAGAGAGCACCTGTTAGAGACACTGTAAGTATCTTCTTCTCCCCCTTACTTGGAGTCGACATGCAGGAGGTCTCGAGGAGACGATAATTCCTGTCGTTACGATAAACTGCTCTTGCTGTCTAGATAAAAGATGTCTAAAAAGAAAGAAAGGAGAGATCAGGGGAGGAACAAAGCGACAAGAAAAAAGATAAGATAAGAAGGCTTCACAGGAGGACGAGGAGGAGAGGATATGAGGAACAGAGAATGCATGCATAAGTGAAGGATATGGAGAAAGAAAAAAACAGGAAGACAAATAAAGAGATATACACCAAAAGAGACAGAGCACTAGGTCAAGAGAGAGACCAAGAGAACGACTTGCAAAACAAGAGCGTTTCTCTCTCTTCGTTCTTGTACACAGCGAAGGAGAGAAAGTTGCGCAACTTCCGGAGATTTCTTCGTAGCTCCTCTGTCAAAAGATGAAAAGGTTTCTTTTGACTCAATCGTCATGACGGTGAATGTAACAAACAAGCTCCAAGACGTTCGGGCATGCATGCACGCATGCATCAACCGCCTCCCCGGGTGTATATACACCACAACACTTTAGTTCGTGCACGCGCCAACCTTTCCTGTCCCCCCCTTCTGCAGCTTCTTTATTCATTTGTTTTGCTCTTCGGTTTTTTACCTGATAGGTGTGTGAGCCGCACTGGTATCCATCAGATTGATTTGAACCTGCAAGAAGCAGAGGAAGAGAAGAAAGTGAAGAAAAGAAAAACTCTCCAGGAGCAAGACAGGAGAAACTGAGTGTATCCAAGGAAAGATACGTTTTGAGGAGAGACAGAGAGAGAAAGAGAGACTGTGCATACGCATCGCCGAATCACCCCCGGGAAAGAACAAGAAAGAAGAGAAGAGAGATACAGACTCTCCTGAACTGTTTTGCTCTCTTTAAGAGGACCGAACTTCATTCCTCCAACAGAGGACAAGAAGAAAACAAGAAAAGGAGTTAACAGGAGAGAGAATTCCAAACAGAAGAAAAGCAGGCACGAGCATACCACCACGACAACTCTAGATAGATACGTCAGCACAAGAATCACAGGGAGGTATTCCCAAGCACGACAGAAGAGATATCTTTCTTGTCTCTCCCTCTCTCTCTCTCCCCACAGAGAGGTAGATCGGGCTACCGCTATGTGAAGGGTGCTTCGTATCATTCAGAGGTCTCTCAATCTATCTCTACGGTAGAAGAGAGATGAAAGCAGACTGCATCTGACTTGCCTATGATCGGCTTGTCTCCTTTCAAAAATGCATACGTGATAGGAATGTTTAGGCTCCCCAAATAGACATCCTTCCTTTCTCAAAATGCATACAGTGACAAGGCGTTACTGCTACTACTACTACTAGTACTACTCGCACTACTCTTACTACGTCATGGAAGTTCGTTTACTCTGTCTATACATGTAGACATCCATATACCTGTGTATGCTAACGATGATATACTCGTTAGGATATAACATGTATCTCTACATATGTATAAGTCCTGTACACCTCCCTCACTGAAGAGAGAGAAGACCATCTACAAAGGTACATATAGAGACGTGTACATGCACATATATACATAGATCCACAGTTGACGCAGATATGGCCGCCTTCTACCATTTCATATCTGTACACACAGAGAGAGAGAGCAATCATTGCTATACATCTTCCCTATTCGTATAGATACAGAGGGACAGTCAGCATACGCCTCGTCTATTTCTGTGTAAGTACATCGAAAAAAAGAATACCACATCGACCGCCTATATCCAGACGTACACGTAGAGATAGAGCCTTAACATAGCATGCATCGTCTATAGCTATCTCTCTCTTTGTGGCCACATCTTTCTTCACACATACAAGTTCATCCATATATACATATTCATACCTACAGATTCATACACAAATCCTCATACATCGGTTCGCTCTCTCTCTCTTAAATACCTACATCTGATATCTATAGGCCTCGGGAGGTATGACTGTATATGTATCTGAATTACTTTCGGGGAATACACACGTACAGTCCGTATAACCTGTGTATCTAGTCGCTCCTGCGGGTGGATCTATGTGTCTGTATGAAAAAAGCTCTCTCCTTGATTTACCTGTACGAGGCCTCTTCTTCCTCTGCCAAGAGGGTCGTTCTGTCCTCCCCCTCCTAGGGCTCTTCCACCCCCTAGCAGTCGGCTATGATGAGAAAGGATCGCACTCTTCTCTATCACATCTTCGCAGACTTTCTCGCATACAGGAAGATACACTAAAGGACGTTGCGTTAGACCCTATAGAGAAGAAAAGAGATGCACCAAAGAAGAAAGAGAAAATGAAGGGTCAAAGAGAGGACGACAACAACATCCCTCCCTGTTCATCTACATATCGACCGATGTGTACATGTCTATGTAAGGGTACAAATAGGTCTATTTAGACCTTTAAGGAGACACAGGTTACAGATGGATACACAGACATGTATGTGGAGAGAATAGGAAAAGAATTCGAGCTGAATGGTGTTTATATGCTAAGTTCTGTGTATACTATGCTGTATTGGAGCTCCCCTCTCTGCTATAGACAGCCCCGCTGCCACTTAGCTGTCTGCTGCATGCGATGCGAGGAGAGATAGAACGTCTAGATATGTAGACGCTCTGCTTTTTGTCACTGCGCTAAGAGGTCTCTACTGTGCTGTCTAGACACTCGGTTCTGATCTAGCTTTCTTGTGTAGTCTAACAGACAGAAAGACCCACTCGGACTGTACACACACTATCTATCTTTAATCTATCTATCTGTCTATCTATCTAGCTATCTATCGTTCGAACTCTACATAAACCATCTACTCGTCTCTATATCTATCTGTCTATTCATCTGTACACAGCTAGACGAAAGAAAGAGAAGTTAGTTCCTTTGGGAGAAAGACAGAGAGCATCATAAAGCCCGCTACTCTTGTAGCCTTTTAGGAGAAAGGAATCTCTTTCTCTATCTTCAGTCATTCCACCTCCTGGTGCTTTCTCCTCTTCTCTTGCGAAGAAAAACAAAGGAGAGATAGATAGGTAGATTAAAGATATATAGTTAGATAGAAAGGTTAACGATAGACAGACAGAGGGAGAGATAGATAGATGGAGAGATGAGTTGATAAGAGATATATAGGTAGATATATGAAGGAGAGAGGGGAGAGAGAAAGAAACATGTTTACCTTGACAAGTTGATGAGCGAAATCAGGAGGAGCGGCATGCTGTCTCTTTTTACAGTAGGGTGTATCTACACACTTCAGATCTGCCTCTTCGATATGATGCTGATAAGACTTAAGATCGCTTAAATCGACATGTAAGAGACAGCTATCATTCTTCTCCGCTTCAGCTAGCAATCGACGCTTTAATTCTCCTCCTCCATGATGTAGATACTGTCGAAAGTAAAACTTCATTTGCTGGATAGAAGGTAAAGACGAGGGAAGAAGAAGAGCTGACGGTGTAGAAGAAGAGAAACCCCCCTCTTCTAGACGAGAGGTATTAAAATAGATAGGTTCGCCTTCCATGATGGTAAGAGAGAGTAAAGAGAACGTGCGTGTCTTGCTTGTCTCTTTCTTGAAAGGTGAAGAAAGAAAGAAGTCTTTAACTGGGAGGAGGCGCGGAAGATCGGAAAAGATATGGAATGAAAAGAACGAAAGATGAAAAATGAAGAAGATGAAGATGAGATGAGAGAGGAAGGGAGAGGAACTAGTAAATCTTCAAGACAAGGAATGATGTGGAGTTCCGGAGAGAAAAGAGGAAGAAAAAGAAGAAAGAGAAAGAAGCTTCTTTCTACCTATATACATAGGGGCTTCAGAAGTAGGTGCGTGGATTTGCCTGTTTATCTAGGTGTGTCTGTCTGTCTGTACATACACCTGTGTGGAAGAAGGCCTTGATAAGAGCAATGAAGAGGAGAGAGTAGAGAAGACAGAAGAGAAGGAAATGGTGTAGAGAGATGTCTATGATTCGTACAATCATAGGAGAATGACAAGAATCTCGGGTGTACATACACCTCAAAATGCTGTGGTGTTCCCTCGTAGCGAGCCAAGCCCTGCAACCACAGAGTTGAGAGGAAGAAAGGAAAAGATAGGAAAATCGAACCAAAACTTCTTTACACTTGGTACACTCCCTCTGCCTCTTTAAAAGAAATAATCCCCAGATGAGGCCAAAGAAAAGAGGACATGAAAGAAAGAACTGAAGCCCGAGGAAGATGAAGAAAAATGACAAGCTTAAAGAATTCCCTAGCAATCGACGACAAAAACCATTCGATCCGTCCCCCATTCATCATTCACTTTGAAAGTCCCCAAGGAAGGTTAAGTAAGAAACATCACCCCTGTTCGTTCCTTTTAGTCATAGGAAGCGAGAGAGAGAAGAGAGTGAGAGATAAGAGAAAGAAGAAGAGATAGAAGAACGCGTGACTGAAGTCTCTACCTGATAAGAAGCTGTTCCGTTGTTTCGCAAAGAAACAAAAGGAGAACCCGAAGAAGAAAGGAAAGAGGGAAAGATTTTCGTTAAACCAGACAAAGAAACCTCACGTTGAGAGGCAACTCCCTGTGTATCGACATTGTACATACACCCAAAACGTGTATATACACAGCGCGTGCCTGGGAAAAGAAAAAGCTAGGG
>NW_027155151.1:0-231 GCF_002600585.1 Cystoisospora suis | reverse complement strand
TCCTTCAGGTCCCGGACTGCTTGGGAATGTCTTGGTCTCCAGACCGAATCTGAGTCGTCTCGTAGGAGGTCGTAGAGTGGGTGAGCTGCTTTATTGAAGTTGGGGATGAGTCTGCGATAGTAGCCTACCAACCCCAGAAATCCGCGGAGTTGCTTCCTCGTGAGCAACGTCTCGGGCCATGATCTGATGACCTCCAGCTTATCCGGGTCCGCTGAGACCCCTCTAGGTTCG
>NW_027155150.1:0-2114 GCF_002600585.1 Cystoisospora suis | reverse complement strand
GAGTTGTGTGTTCCAGTGACGTCCCTGCCTAGGATCGGAAATCATGTTTACTCAGTTTCTCCTCTCCATCTCTCTTTTATTTCCCCTTCTGTTTTTCTTTGTCTCTCTCTCTCTCTCTCTCGCTCTCTCTCTTGCAGTCTCTCTTCATCGCTCACCTGGTCTCTTTCACGGCCATAGTTTGCTGGAGAGAAGGCCAGCTACAATATGAATTTTTTATCAGACCACAGTGCTATTCATTTTCAGACGAATCGGCTGTATACGCAGCACTCGCCGTCTACACTTCTACACGATGTCAGGCGTAAGCACGCTATCCGTTCTTCTGCACACCTAATGATTCCCCCGGCATGGCAGTTTCTCTCGGAGTCTCAGAGCATACTCGGATTTCTTCTCCTTGGCTTTCTTTTCAGTTGGTCTTCTTCCGTTAAGCATCACTTTTTCGTTCATCTTCATTAGACTAGGAAGTCTCAACATTATTCTCCTGGTACAACCCCCCTTCATCGGCTATCCTGACTGAGAAACAAAGACTTGGTGCTATTTAGTGCTTGTCGCTCTCTTTTCTTGTACTTCTCTAAACGTCACTCCCATGTCGGAGAAAAGGTTCCCAATATGAGTGGGCTCGCTTTACGAATAAGGGCTTGGGAAAGGCAACGGGGAGACAGGGGGAGCGTGAAGCCTTTTAGGGTATTCTTGCAGCTGGTGTAGCTTATCGTTGTACTGGATACTTTCTCATTATGAGAAACATCAGAGGGCAGTCGCAGTGGATACTCCCGTCTTCTTATAGAGTCATAGAAATGGTGTCGTAGGGAGGCGTAAAAACCAGAAAGCAGCGCCAAGACCGTTCACACCCAGGTGTCAGAAGAAAGAAACCAGAGACGTTCTCTCTGCTTATGTCGCTACATAGAAAGAAGAGAGGGGATGTGGAAAGATTGCAGAAGAGCCTACTGTGCCAACTGGCGGCACGCTAGCAAACCGCCCGGAGCCAAGTGACGCCAGTAAACCGATACAAGGAAATTTGCCCTACGTGGTCTTCTACCGCAGGAAGCGGAGAGCGCTGAGCTGCTCAATTCGTAGTTATTGCATAAGGCCGTGTAACCTCAGATCTTGATGCGACAAGCCTCTGCACAAGAATAAAATCTTCGCTGGATTTACTTATGACGTGGGCACGCTAGGAAGCGCGCCATCACCCACACGGAAGTCGTCCGGTTAACGGTGAGGCAGACAGCCACTACGGTTCGTCCGTCTGAAGAGCGTTTTTATGAGGAAAGGAGGCCGCAGTAGTCTCGCGACTCTTACCGTACGAGGACAGGGCGTAGAGTCTGGGTTTGTGGTTGTCATACCCCGTGTGCGGTGATCTATCAGACGCAGTTCAGTGGTGATGACTTGCTGATTTATTACTTGAGCAGACCTCTTCTCTTTTTCTCAACGTCCGCTCATTCATCGAATACCTCAGTCCCATCAAATACCGATGAGTCGAGGCTTGAGAAGTGACCAGGGACTTCCCGTGTGTCTTAGGCAACCCAACGAGGGAGTGTCCGCGTTTTCTATGCATGTGTTCCTTACTTTCCGTCAAGCCGGGAGAGGGAGAGAGACACGCACCAGTAAGGGACGGCGTGATTTGACGGACGCGTGTCCGCCTCCGCTTTGTCGATGAAATTGGGCTCCCTTGGGTACCACAGTTGTTCGGGGCAAACAGTCGACTGACGTCACTGCCTAGTCATTTGTGCCCAACAGCCGTTAACGAGTACAGGGGGGGGTGCGGCGGCGCTGTGAGCGACAGGAAACAACCATAGAAACCTCACTGCAACATGGATGCTCTTCCAGTTGCCGTGTAGGGAACGAAGTCACGGGGACATCTTCATGGGGAAGCTGACGGCAACCATTTTACTGATGTACTGATGTGCTAGTTGCTTCTAACCCGGACAGCCCGCAGCAGGACTCTTGGATGACGCCTGTGAAGAGACTCCTCCCGCCGGCTCCTCATGTAAATGCGAGAAGTGGAGGAAAAGCACTTGCGCGGCGGAGTGTTTAAGCCGGCCAAGGAAAAACCGGCCGATGCACGTGCATTCGATTCTTGGAAAAGGACGGCTGCGTGAACCCTGGCAATCCGAGCCGTA
>NW_027155149.1:0-317 GCF_002600585.1 Cystoisospora suis | reverse complement strand
AGACGAAGAAGAAGAAGAAAGGAGTGTGTTGCTCTGGGTCGTTTTCGATGAGGGAAGAGTGGACTTTACCTGCAGACTAGCATCGATTCGATTTTCAACAATATCTATGACAGAGACAACAAGCTGCTCTAGCTGAGCTAAGCCCGCATAGACATTCTGGAGATAGCCATCGATATTCATGGAGGTCCACGTTAAAGAAGTTATGCCTGGACGAAGAAGATTCTCCAAACTGTCTAAATGAGGCTGAAGAAGAGGAGCCGTTATAGGCCGGATCATCGAAGATATACGTCGATACTCCTAACGACAAGCAACATACA
>NW_027155148.1:0-2678 GCF_002600585.1 Cystoisospora suis | reverse complement strand
ATGAGTACGTTGCCCCGTCTTGATGAAGATATGTAGGCAGGTAGGCTCCACCTGAATCTAATGAAGAAATCAACTCAAAGAGCGTCGTGATACACGCCTTTCCTCTTCTTCTTTCTCAACGTTTCTTCTTCTTCTCCTTCTTCTCATGCCTGTTCTCTCCTTTTTCCTCTGTTTCGTTTTTCTTTTCTGTCTCTTCTTTCTCTAATTCGTAGCTTACCGGATGTATTTGGCCTTCTGTGTGAACTGCAGAGTTGAGAGAGAAGAATGATACTCCACACTTAACGGATTGACTGTCGCAATCAAAATGAGCTTAGATCTCCCATCCTAGATAACCACAAGGAGAAGCAAAAGATAGAGAATACCTCACAAGGAGTTAAACAGACCCGACTATAAGCCGCTTGACTATGGGCCTGGAACAAGACGCCCGTGCGCTGCCTCAGCTAGCTGGGAGGGAAAGCTACAAGAAGAAGAAGAAGAAGGAAAAGAAAAGAAGAAGGAAAAGAAAAGAAGAAGGAAAACAGAAGAAGAGGAGACAAAAGAAAAAGAGAGAGAGAAAGCAAAAGAAGCTTGAGTGATATAGACAGACGTCATGCAAAGAGAGACATACATCCTAAACTCGCAGTCAGGATTCGAGTCCCATCTCTCCTTGTCATCGCCCTTTATAGACATCTATAGAGAGAGACATGCAGACAGATATATATAAGTAGACAAATAGATATAGATAGGTGTGTATAGAGATCTCTATGCATATACGTGCGTGTATGTATGTACAGGTGCGCGTTTCTGTGTGCGTATGTATATAGTGTGAGCTAGGGACGACTGCTCCTGTATTATATGAGAATATACACCTGCCAGCATGTACATAGAGAGTCCAGACAGATATATAGATATATTGCTTATAGATGTAGAGATCGAGGTGTCGATATGTAGGCTGTTTTATGTATGTATTCTTCTTGTATGTTATGTCTATTGCTTTATCTTACAAGGGCGTCTCTTAGGAGGAAAGTTAGCTTCGAATCGCGAATTCGAG
Organism: Cystoisospora suis; assembly: GCF_002600585.1. Taxonomy (NCBI): domain Eukaryota; phylum Apicomplexa; class Conoidasida; order Eucoccidiorida; family Sarcocystidae; genus Cystoisospora; species Cystoisospora suis. Next base: position 1,648 of record NW_027155148.1, on the reverse strand, counting down.
GAATAGACACCTTCGGTGAAACCTGACTAGAACAAGAAGGAGAAGGAGTAGAGGAGAAAGAAAGGCCTTTAAAGTCTTCTCTTCTAGAGGAGAGAAGAGATAGGTCAAAGACATCTGTAGATTTCTTGAGATGTGAAGAAGAAGAAGAGGGCGATAGAGACGATGTGTTTAGGGGAATAGACAAACGACGGGATGCATTTGAAAAGGAAGAAAAAGAACCTGTCTCTGAGAATGGATCTAGAGGCAGTGTGGAGTCATCTGGCTTTGTTTGCTTCTCCTTTTTCTTTTCTTCTATCTCGTTGTTCTTCTCTTTCTCTCCAGGACCACTCCTCGGTTTGTTTTCAACGTGAGCAGTAGCCTCTGTCTCACTCTTCTTCTCCTCTTCATCTACAGCAGCCTCGCTAAAGGAAAAAGAAGAAGAAGATGAGAAAGAACAAGAAAGGGAAGAAGAAGAAGGATAGGTAGAAGACGGTGGCCCCTGTGCGTACCTCCTTCCTCCGTCTCTTTCGTTTTCTTCTTCTTCTTCTTCTTCTTGATCTTCTTCTTCTCTTCTTGCTTTTGCTCCTCCTCTCTTGGCGAGCTCGCGAACGACGGCGACAAGAGCACTCAAACTTCTATTAATGAAACATGCCTAAGAAAGAAGAAAGAATGAAAGAAAGAAAAGTCTCGGTGTGTGTGTATGGAGAGGAAGAAGGCGGGAGGTAAGTAGAGTGTCTTGTCAGTTTTACCTCCTCTTCAGATTTCTTCCCTCTATGTATCTTCGCTGTTTATATCTTCTTCTTTCTCTTTGTCTCCTATCTCTCTATCTCTAGACATACTCCGTCGACTGTAGCGAAAGTAACGTACAAGAAGAAGAAGAGAAACAACTTGATGTGAAGAGGATCAAGACGTGTCTATCATCCCTTTCTTTCTTCTTCTTCTTCGTCTTTTCTTAGGGTCCTTCCTGCTTTTTTGTCTGCTTTCGTGAGTAGATTCCTTATCTCTCTTTGTGAACTTTTTAAAGATTCTTTCTCTCTCTCTAGACGTCCATACATAGGTTTGTATCTATCTCTCTGTGTGTATGGATATGAACGAGTGTCTTGATGAAGATAGAGAGTGGATAAGAAGATCACCTCAGTCAGTCGACTCTAGGGTGTATGTACACCTGGGAAGCACACTCCATCCTGATCTTTTCTCCTTTTACATTTCCTCTCTCTTTCTCCTTTTCTTCTTTTCTTTTTCTTCTTTTCTTCTCTGTTCTCCAACAGTTTCTCCTCTTCATCTATTCTTTCTATCTTTATACACTTCTACTTCCTGCATCGCTTCTTCCTCTTTCTTTTATCTCTAGGAGATCTTTCTTTCTTTCTTTCTTGCCTCTCTCTCCGTCTCTTCTTTCCTTTTTTTCTTTCTCTTCTGTATTTCCTTTTATCTTTTCTTTCCTTCTTTTCTTGTTTGTGCTGTGCAGTATGAGTTCACGTGCCTCGTNNCCTCTTTGATCCTCTGTTTTTCTTTCTCTAAGTGTCTAGAGAAGAAGGGGTCTCGATAGAAATACATCGTGCCGCATGGCCTTCCCGGCGAGGTAAATGAAGTCGAAGAGAAAGAGACATCTTCTCCATTTCTTATTCTCCCCCCCCTACTCTCCATACAACAGAGGTAGAGGCTTGTTGCA